>NC_037668.1:38472144-38527998 GCF_003255815.1 Theropithecus gelada | reverse complement strand
AAAAAAAAAAAAAAGAAAAAGAAAAAGAAATATCCTCCACACCAGGGTGAAGATGAAGGTGAGGGAAGTGAGGCACCTAGGATGCAAAATGTACAGATGCACTTACTGTCAAGGTCAAGTAAGCGTTGTGGTCGTGGGACCTTGAGATCACCTCTTTGCCTTTGAGTTTCAGGTGCCTCACTGCCTCATCCAGCCCTGGCCTGCTCCACTCTCCGCTCCAGGTGGGTCCCTTCTCTGGGCCCAATTTTTCTTTTCTTTTCTTTTTCTTTCTTTTCCTTCCCTTCCCTTCCTTTCCCCTTCCCTCCCCCATCTCTCTTCCCTCCCCCTTCCCTTCCCCTCCCCCTTCCCCTCCCCCGCCACCTTTCCCTTCCCCCGTCTTTCTTTCTTGACGGAGTCTCGCTCTGTTGCCCAAGCTGGAATGCAGTGGCATCATCTCAGCTCACTGCAAACTCCACCTCCTGGGTTCAAGCACTTCTCCTGCCTTAGCCTCCTGAGTAGCTGGGATTATAGGCATGTACCCCCACACCTGGCTAATTTTTGTATTTTTAGTAAAGATGAGGTTTCACCATGTTGGCCAGGCGGGTCTCGAACTCCTGGTCATAAGTGATCTGCCTGCCTCATACAGTATTCTATTTTTAATTGATTAAGGAACGGCCAATCAGTAGCTGAAATATTTTAACATTCCTGCCAGGAAAGGGAATTTACCTTGTCTTCCCCTCTCTCTCTCTATACCAGCTTCTTTCATTTCCTAGCCAAGCCTCCTCTGTTCCTTCAGCTGTTTTTTGTGTCACTTTGTTTCCAAAATCTCCACCAGCCAGCCTTGCCTTGTCTTGCCTTCTCTTCCCTTTCCTTCCCTTCCCTTCCCTTTTTTTGGGGGGACACGGTCTTGCTTTGTCACCCAGGCAGGGGTATAGTAGCATAATCATAGCTCACTGCAACCTCCAGCTCCTGGGCTCACATGATCCTCCTGCCTGAGCCTCCCAAGTAGGTGGGACTACAGACATGCACCACCATGCCAGGCTAATTTAAAAAAATATATATTTTTTAGAGATTGGGGTCTCGTTAATGTTGACCAGGTTGGTCTTGAACTACTGGCTTAAGTGATCATCCCCACCTTGGCCTCTAAAGGGATAGAATTACAGGCATGAGCCACCATGGCCAGCCTGACTGATTTTCTTTCTCTCCTCTCCCTCTCCCTCCCTCCTCTTCCTCTCTCTCCATTTTCTTTCTTTTTGACAGGGTCTCACTATATTGCCCAGTCAGGACTCAGACTCCTGGATGGGTTCAAGGGTCCTCCTGCCTGAGCCTCCTGAGTCCAGCTTGATTTCTTTCTCTTTGGATGCCTTTCAGATGGGGCCAACGTTTTAACAGAATTCCTGACTCAAGGGCAGCCTTGGAGTAGCATGGGGCTAGTGTTCCCTTGTCTAAGTGTCTCAGCAGCCTTGTCACACGGAATTTTATTTAACTCCAACCCCGAGTCCCCCTACCATGTGCCAGTGTTTAACCGTGCTTCTCATCTTCAAGCTTGATGTTTTGTTCTAGTGTGAGTCTGCGTTTATCTCTGCCGCATTCCGTCTTGCTGTATTTGACTCTCGACTCTGCTCCGTCAAGCAGTTTTGAATCCTGACTCCACATTCCATCTGTTCATTCTGGCTTCGTGTTATTTTCAAATTCGATGTAATGGTTGAAGAGAGCCAACCAAGTATGACGCCTTTGAAAGGTTACCAGAGGTCGTTGCAGGTTTCCGTGCGTTTCTTATTCAGTGACCTTTTGGGTGGCCATTAAACTTGTTGTAAATTCACCCATCTTTATTTTCATCCAGTTTTCATTTCACCATCTTGTCCTCAGTCACAAGGAAATTAGAAGATGCCTGGTCAAATACCTTTTTTTTTTTTTTTTTTTTTTGAGACAGTCTTGCCCTGTCGCCCAGGCTGGAGGGCAGTGGCATGATCTCGACTCGCTGCAACCTCTGCCTCCCAGGTTCAAGCAGTTCTCCTGCTTCAGCCCCACAAGTAGCTGGTATTACAGGCGCCTGCCACCACACCCAGCTAATTTTTGTGTGTTTAGTAGAGACGGGGTTTCACCATGTTGGCCAGGCTGGTCTCAAACTCCTGACCTCAAGTGATCCGGCTGCTTTGGCCTCCCAAAGTACTGGGATTACAGGCATCAGCCACCACACCTGGCCTAAGATTTTTTTGGGGGGCGGGGCAGGGTGGGACAGGGTCTTGTTCTGTTGCCCAGGCTGGAGTTCAGTAATGCCATCATTGCTCGCTGCAGCCCGATCTCCTGGGCTCAAGCAGTTCTCCTGCCTCAGTCTCCCAAGTAGCCAGGACTATAGGCATGCACCACCATGCTTGGCTAATTTTAAATTTTTCTGTAGAGACAGGGTCTCACCATGTTGCCCAGGCTGGTCTCTAACTCCTGGCCTCAAGTGATCCTCCTGCGTTGGCCTCCCCAAAGTGCTGGGATTTCAGGCGTGAGCCACTGTGCCCAGTGACCCCCCACACCCAGTGAACCATCACGCCCAGTGAACCCCTGCGCCCAGCGAGCCCCGCAGGCAGTGAGCCCCGCAGCCAGTGAGCCCCCACACCCAGTGAGCCCCCGCAGGCGGTGAGCCCCGCACCCAGTGAGCCCCCGCAGGCAGTGAGCCCCGCACCCAGTGAGTCCCCGCGCCCAGTGAGCCCGCGCGCCCAGCCAGTGTCCTTTATTTCCATAAAATAAGGAAAGTACATTTTTTTCTTTTTCCTTCATGTCTTCCCCAATCTTGGACTGTAGTTCTCTTATCCTTCTATTGGTTCTGCCGTTTTTAATAAAAATAAACATGCTTCTTGAGTGACTCAGTGGCAGAATAAGGTTGAGCGGTTTTGTTTTGTGTTGCTCTAAAAATGTTAATATTTGGCTGGGCGCGGTGGCTCACGCCTGTAATCCCAGCACTTTGGGAGGCCGAGGTGGGCGGATCACCTGAGCTCAGGAGTTTGAGACCAGCCTGACCAACATGGAGAAACCCCATCTCTACTAAAAACACAAAAATTAGCCGGGTGTGGTGTCGCATACCTGTAATCCCAGCTACTCAGGAGGCTGAGTCTGGATAATCTACTGAACCCAGGAGGCGGAGTTTGCTGTGAGCCAAGGTCGGGCCACTGCACTCCAGCCTGGGCAACAAGAACAAAACTCTACCTCAAAAAAAAAAAAAAAGTTAATATTTGTTTTGTTTTATAAATGATGTAGGAATTCTATGTAAAAGCATTACTCTTCCTATTGTTAGTAATTTAGGAATGTAAATAGTAAAAGAGCAAAAAAAAAAAAAAAGGGGAGAGCAAAGACAGAATCTTGATTTTTTTTTTTTTTTTTTTTTTTTTTTTTTTTTCTGATTAGCCTTCATGGATTTATTAGGCAATCCTAGTCAGTTGGTGACAGAATTTTGGGTAATAGCTGTTAAGAACTCGGCATTGATAATGAATGCCATCAGGCCTTGAATACTGTGTGGACTGTTTTGAACTATATCTGATAAAGTTTTCCGTTGTATGTGAAGGTCAGGAGACAAAAAACGTATACAGAACTTGGAAATTACCCCTGTCTGTTATGTTTTGATTCAGGACAGTGCCCTGTCCTATTTTAATTCAAGACAAATGTGATCATGATAAAGACGAAAGAAAAGGCCAGACCTAGCCTGTATTTTCTGATAATGTTGCAAAGTGGGAAATTGAAGGAAATCATGGCATGTCCCTTGTTGTGTAGCTAGATTCCTGCCTGGCTTGGATTGTTAAGAGTTAATTGAAGGCCAGATGTGGTGGCTCACGCCTGTAATCCCAGCACTTTGGGAGGCTGAAGCAGGTAGATCACTTGAGGCCAGGAGTTCGAGACCAGCCTGGCCAACATGGGGAAACCCTGTCTCTACTAAAAATACAAAAACTAGCCGGGCGTGGTGATGCCTGCCTGTGATCTCAGCTACTTGGGAGTCTGAGGCATGAGAATCACTTGAGCCTGGGAGGAGGAGGTTGCAGTGAGCTGAGATTGCATCTCTGCATTCCAGCCTGGGCGACAGAGGGAGACTCAGTCTCAAAAAAAAAAAAAACAACAGTTAATTGGTAAGTGAAAGTACCAGCATGTGGAAATGTTCTGATAGTGATTTGGCAGTGGATTTGTTCCCCTGGTGCTGTGTATTTAATTCTGTGGAAAACTGTGTCAGAGTGTAGATACTCTAGACAGTTTGCCCGGCTGGCTTATTGATGAAGGTGACTGGACAAGGTATGAACTGAGGAAAGCTCAGGGCTCTGTTCGGAAAACATGTTCCTCCACCAGCCTGCAAAGTGCCTGCATTACTTACCCTGTTTTTATGTTAAATCGCTGAGGTTCTTTACAAAGTGTGAGTGCCTTAAATCATTACCGATCATTAGCACCCACCTCCAAGTAGTTTCTTGGACTAAGTGGCCAGTGTTAGTGGGGCTGTGAAGAAACGGAAAGTTGGAGCAGGAGGGTTCTGACCCGATGCGAATGAAGTGAGTACTGATGGGGGAAAGTTATCTGTTGGAAACCCTGACCCACCAGGGGAAGCTCTAGGAAGCTGGTAGCAGCATGGACAGAAAGGCAGTGGGTACCACTGAAGATGATATTCCCAACTTTGCATTGTTTTGCCTGTGGGAAATTCCGTACATTACATTTCAGAGGTTTTGAGACAATTTTGCTTCAGGGAGGCTGGTGCTGAAACACAAGCTAGCAATAGTGGCTGTAACTGGTGCCGCTTGCAAGTAAATCTCTTAGAAGAGCAAAGCTGAAGACCCCACCTGAGGCAGGACGTACAGAGGGCAAAAAGCGTCTCAGAGTCAAAGTGGAAATTGCCCAGGAAGGCTGATAGCCTCCCTGCTTTGCTTACAAGAAAGCTTTCGAATGGGCTCCATTCATGAACCTTCTATGAGGCCGTTGTTGTCTGCTGGGGAGTGCATCAAAGTGTTCGACAGCAAACCTGTCAGCCCCAGGTCAGACTGATTGTCTCAGATTCGAAGCGGGGGCCCAGCGGGTGCAGCTTAATGGGGTTGTCTAGAAGATCCTGCCTGGCGCCCCATTACGGCCCATGGCTGCGGTGGATGGTTGGGGGCGTGCTGTTTACTATCTGAGGTTTGATCTCCCCTCGTCTGTTAGGATCCTCGTTTTAGGCTGGGCGCAGTGGCTCGCGCCTGTAATCCCAGCACTTTAGGAGGCTGAGACGGGTGGATCACCTTACGTCAGGAGTTTGAGACCAGCCTGGCCAACATGATGAAACCCTGTCTCTACTAAAAATACAAAAATTAGCTGGGTGTGGTGGCACGTGGCTATAGTCCCAGCTACTAGGGAGACTGAGGTAGGAGAATCGCTTGAACCTGGGAGGTGGAGGTTGCCGTTAGCCGAGATCACATCACTGCACTCCAGCCTGGGCGGACAGAGCAAGACTCTGTCTCAAAAGAAAAAAAAAAAAAGGGGGATCAGCGTTTTAATCGAGATTTCTCCAGTTTCCCACCTTTGCTTACTCTAGAGAGAAATGTTGGAATGAGAGAGAGGCTGTCCACCTCTGTCTCTTCCTCTGCCCCCTTCTCACTCCGTTTCACAGAACTTAGCTCTGGAATAGTACTCAACATTCACATGTGGACAGCTGCTTCTGAGGTTACGGAGCTTGAGAAAACCAGCAGAACCCTGGACCCCACCCCTGTGCCCAGCCACCGTGGTCCAAGACCCCGAAGCTCCCTGGGGATTTTTACCTGCAAACCTGCTCTTGTTTCAGGGACCCATCTTCATGCATCCTCTCTGGGGTATTCTGGGATTCAGGCCAAGTGCATGCTCTGTTTCCAGGGATACGGTAGCGAAGGGCATGGTTCCCAACACCCGTGGCTGGAGTCTGTGTACCTGGTGATTAATACCCTACAGCCCTCCTGTAGGGTGGAATCCCGTGACCCCAGGAGCACTTCCGCCCGGACTCTCCCAAGGTTACAGCCCAATCATGAGGGAGACCCCTTATTTCCTAAATGTGAAAGAGTGGCCCTTCCTGTGCATCTCGCCTGCAGCTTTGGAACTTCTGGAAGGATTGTGCTGAAACCTTACTGCTGGAAATCTCACTGCTGTAGGTGGACACGAGGCTGTCTGCTGGAGAGGCTGCCACGTCACACCTGTGACATTCAAGAGAGACTGCCAGCCATGGCATGTGAGAGTCGTTTAGGAAGCTCAGGATGGAAGTCAGTGTGGAATGCCGGCATTGCTCTTACACTTGCTGCTTATTTTTTGCATTCGTGCCTGGCCTTCTTTTTTTTTTTTTCCCCTGAAATGCAGTCTCACTCTGTCACCTAGGCTGGAGTGCAGTGGTGCTATGTTAGCTCACTGCAACCTCCACCTCCCAGGTTCAAATGATTCTCCTGCCCCAGCCTCCTGAGTAGCTGGGATTACAGGCGCCCACCACCATGCCCAGCTAATTTTTGTATTTTTAGTAGAGACATGATTTCTCCATGTTGGCCAGGCTGGTCTGGAACTCCTGACCTCAGGTGATCACCCCGCCTCGGCCTCCCAAAGTGTTGGGATTACAGGCATGAGCCACTGGGCCCGGCCAGAAATCTTTTTTTTTTTTTTTTGAGACGGAGTCTCGCTCTGTCGCCCAGGCTGGAGTGCAGTGGCCGGATCTCTGCTCACTGCAAGCTCCGCCTCCTGGGTTTACGCCATTCTCCTGCCTCAGCCTCCCGAGTAGCTGGGACTACAGGCGCCCACCACCTCGCCCGGCTAGTTTTTTGTATTTTTTAGTAGAGAGGGGGTTTCACCGTGTTAGCCAGGATGGTCTCGATCCCCTGACCTCGTGATCCGCCCGTCTCGGCCTCCCAAAGTGCTGGGATTACAGGCTTGAGCCACCGCACCCGGCCCAGAAATCTTAACATTAAACTAAAAAGGATTTGGGGCCGGGCATGGTAGCTCACACCTGTAATCCCAGCACTTTGGGAGGCCAAGGCAGGCAGATCACTTAAGGTCAGGAGTTCAAGACCAGCTTGGCCAACATGCTGAATAGTGGGCTTGGTGGCAGGCACCTGTAATCCCAACTATTCAGGAAGCTGAGGCAGAAGAATTGCTTGAACCCAGGAGGCGGAGGTTGCAGTGAGCTGAGATTGTGCCACTGCACTCTAGCCTGGGTGACAGAGCGAGACTCCATCTCAAAAAAAAAAAAAAAAAAAAAAAAAAAGAAAATAGAAGGATTTGGGCCGGGCATGGCGGCTCCTGTAATCCCAGGTCTTTGGGAGGCCAAGGCAGGGGGATTGCTTGAGCCCAGGAGTTCAAGAGCAGCCTGGGCAACACAGTGAGACCCCCTTCTCTACATAAAAATTTTAAAACTAGCTGGACGTGGTGGCTGTCCAGCTACTCAGGAGGCTGAGGCAGAAGGATTTCTGGAGTCCAGGAGTTGGAGGCTGCCGCGTGGGCAACAGAGCAAAAAGCCTGTGATCTGAAGAAGTTGTGAATTTTGCTTTAGGAAGTCCTGCCACTGTAACTACAAACCTTCAATTCTTTTGTCTTTCAGCTTTGGGGATGCTATATTTAAGCCAGGTTTAACAGCAGAAACATTAATTTCATCTTTTTTTTTTAATCCTAATTTTTAAAAGCACATTTGTGATCATCACACCCTGATCCTTCAAAAATAGCCTTGTGACTGTTGCTGCCTCTTGCCTTTCACGTAGCTGAATCCGCTGGAAGATCAGCCCCGGTGGTCAGCAAAAGGGATCCCACAATGCCTGACCTGTGCTCTGAAATATGCGTAATATTCGATGCTGAGTATACAAAGCTGGATATATTCATGCCAGTAGAATTTTCAGAATGTTCAAAAGAAAAGTGAATTGAAATATATTGACGAAAGATTTTAATGGCGATCTCAATAAAACGTTTAAAAAGTCCTCAACAAAATAAAATCAAGGCAAACAATGTATAAAAAGAATTATACACCATGACCATATAGGATCTAGTCCACATACATAAGGCTGTTTCAACATTAGACAGTCAATAATTCACCAATCAACACGCTAAAAAAGTCACATCATACCAATTAATGCCGAAATAGCATTTCAGAAGATGCTATTCATTCATTCATGATTAAAACTCTCAAAGTTAGGAATAGAGGGGATCTCTCTCAATTTGATAAATAACATCTGCGAAAATCTACTTAATAAACATACTTAAAGGTAAAAAAAAGAATTGGCAACATTGTGGAAACCCCTCAGCATTACTGTTCAAGGTTGTCAGTGCTTTCATTTTTCTTTCGTAGTGGAATTCAGAGTGAATCAACACAAACTTACCCTACAGAGAGAGAAATGTGTCTTGAGTGAAATTATTTGATACACCAAACAAGCAGATAAATAGGAACCCTGATTAGGTATTTGATGATATTAATTGTGAATTTTTAGGTAGTATTGCCGTTATGGTTAGTTTTATTTATTTTGCTTTATTTTTTTAGATAGGGTCTTGCTGTGTTGCCCAGGCCGGAGTGCAGTGGTGCAGTTATGACTCAATGCAGCCTCTACCAGTCAGGCTCAAGTGATTCTCCCACCTCAGCCTCCCAAGTAGCTGGGACTATAGGCATGCATCACCACGCCTGGCTAATTTTTATATTTTTTACTAGAGATGGATTTCCCCATGTTGCCTTAGCTGGTTTTAAACTCTTGGGCTCAATCAATCCACCTTCCTTAGCCTCCCAAAGTGCTGGGATTACAGGTGTGAGCCACCTCTCCCAGCTTATTTTATTTTTTACCTTTAAGCTCTATTGGACTTGTTATGATTAGTTTTAAAAAGAGTTATCTTTTAGAGATGTATGATGCGGTGTTGAGAGGGGAAGTTATATGATGTCTGACGTTTGCTTCAAAATAAATGAAATCGGTGTTGGGAGTGGGAGTGAAGTCAAACAAGATTTGCTCTACATGGATCTTTTTTTATTTATTTTATTGAGATGGAGTCTCGCTGTGTCGCCCAGGCTGGAGTGCAGTGGCGCCATCTTGGCTCACTGCAAGCTCCATCTCCCGGGTTCACATCATTCTCCTCCCTCAGCCTCCCGAGTAGCTGGGACTACAGGTGCCTGCCACCACGCCCGGCTAATTTTTTTTTTTTTTTTTTGTATTTTTAGTAAACACGGGGTTGCGCCGTGTAAGCCAGGATGGTCTCGATCTCCTGACCTCATGAGGAGATCTCCTGATCTGCCTGCCTCGGCCTCCCAAAGTGCTGGGATTACAGGCGTGAGCCACCACGCCCAACCTAGAATGGTCATATTCTTTATTTTTATTTTTTTGAGACAGGGTCTCACTCTGTCATGCAGGCTGGAGTGCAGTGGCACCATTTTGGCGTTATGCAGCCTCAACCTCCCAGGCTCAGGTCATCCTCCCACCTCAGCCACCCAAGTGGGACTACAGGTGTGGCACCACTATGCCTGGCTAATTTTCCTATTTTTTGTAGAGACGGGGTCTCACCATGTTGGCCAGGCTGATCTTGAACTCCTGAGCTCAAGCGATCCACCTGCCTCAGCCTCCTAAAGTGCTGGGATTATAGGTTTGAGCCACCACGCCGGACCCTTAGTCAAATAGTCGAATTCATAATGACAGAAAATAGAATTTAATGGGTGCAAGATGAAAGAAGTTCTAGAGACGGATAGTGGTGGTGATGGTTGGACCACAGTGTGAATGTACTTAATGCTGTCGGCCTGTACACTTAAAAATGATTAAGATGGTAAATTTTTGTGCTGTGTATTTCCCACATTAGAAAAACTTGTTTGGAATTTGGAGGAAAAATTAGAAGGCCCACTTTAAGCTTTCAAAAGTTGGAATTATAGGAAGTGTGAATTACTTTGCAGATTCTGTTTCAAATTAATATTTTAATCTACCATGATACAAGCTCTGAGAGGGCAGGGGCTGTCTTACTCACCATTATTTTCTTGGTACCTAGAAGACTACCTGGGCCTCAAGAAAGACGGATGGATGGATGGAAGAAGGGGGAAACAGAATCCCCTTCCCCTGGGTTCTCCTGTCCTGTCATTCCTCCTTAGCTCTCAGTTCTAGCTGGGGACAGCCCTATCTCCGTGTGCGGGAGATACCTAGACTCTAAACTGCAGTCTCAGCCCAGCGCCTTCCCCTTCTAATCTCACCCCTGCAGCTACCTCTTCACCCCCTGACTTGGTTCTCAGGGCTCTCCTGGCATCACACCCTGAGGCTTATGTGCAGGGGTCTGGTCCCCTTGCTTCCTTTTTAGCGTTCAGGGTGGGATGTGCACCACGGAGAAGGACATGGGGGTTCCTCCTCGATCTGCTCCTGCTCATTCCCTGGTCTTGTCTCATGACACCCCCATGCATGCCTTGCGCTCCCCAACACAAGGAGCTCCGTGTAGCTCTCAGGCCCTGTGAGCTGGGTAGTGGTGAGCCCATGCCCAGCCATAGACCCCCTGGTGGCGGACAGGCAGGTGTCCCAGCCTGTGAGCAAGAGAGTGGATCCAGATGTGCAGAGCTTGCAAACTGCTCTCACCTTTTTTTTTCTTTCTTTTTTTTTGAGACAGAGTCTGGATGGATTGATTCCACTCCCAGCTGGAGTGGAGTGCAGTGGTGCGATCTTGGCTCACTGCAACCTCCGCCTCCCGGGTTCAAGCAATTCTCCTGCCTCAGCCCCCCGAGTAGCTGGGATTATAGGCATGCGTCACCACACCTGGCTAATTTTTAGTATTTTTAGTAGAAATGGGGTTTCGCCATGTTGGCCAGGCTGGTCTTGAACTCTTGACTTCAGGTGATCCACCTGCCTCGGCCTCCCAAAGTGCTGGAATTACAGTCGTGAGCCACCATGCCTGGCCTCACCTTTCATAGGATAACTGCATTGCATGTAACAGTATGTGGTGGTATGATGCTTGTGAAAAGTGAATAAATGCGGGGAAAGTTTCACTGTACTATTAAAAAGATAATTATTCTGTTAGCTTAAGAATTTATTTGACACTTAATGTGTGTGTTTTTTGTTTGTTTGTTTTGAGGCAGGGTCTCGCTCTGTCACCCAGTCTGGAGTGCAGTGGTGTGATCTCAGCTCACTGCAGCCTCCACCTCCCAGGCTCAAGCGATTCTCATGCCTCAGCCTCCCAAGTAGCTGGGAGGTCCCAAGTAGCTCCCAAGTGCACCACCATGCCCGACTAATTTTTTTCCTATTTTTCGTAGAGACAGGGTTTTATCATTTTGCCCAGGCTGGTCTCGAACTCCTGAACTCAAGCGATCCACCCACCTCAGCCTCCCAAATTGCTGGGATGACAGGCATGACCTACCGTGCCTAGCCTTAATGTGTTTTTATTTTAAAAATTAACTTCAAGCTGGGTGGGGTGTCCCATGCCTATAAGCAGAGTGAGACCCTGACTTGGAAAAAAAAAAAATTAACATCAGTGTGATGCACAGTTTATTAAAGTGGCTCTTTTTAAAGTGCACAAGTGATGTTCATGTGGACGTCGTCGGTTTTCCTTAACAAGGTGGATATGAGTCAGTGGTTCTCAAGGGAGGAGGATTGCCCCCAGGGGATCTTGGGGAATGTCTGGAGACACTTCTGGTTGGCACATCTTTGCGGGGAGCCTGCGGGCATCCAGTGGTTTTGAGGCCGGGCTGCTGCTGAACATCCCACAATGCACGGGACAGCCCCACAGCTAAACATCGTCTGGCCCACAAGGTCTGTCGTGCTGTTGAGAAACCCTCATCTAAATAATGTCTAAGCTATGTATTTGGTATTTCAATCAACACTTTAAGATTTAGTTTATTTGGGATTCTGATGAAGAAACCCTTAAACCTGTGCATACAGAATCTGTCTAGAGATTCTTTGGAAGTGTTCAGTCTTTGGGAAAAAAAATAAGAGTAATTAAGAAATCTGTTTTACAGCTGGGTGCAGTGGGTCACGCCTGTAATCCCAGCACTTTGGGAGATTGTGCGGATCACGTGAGGCCAGGAGTCTGAGACCAGCCTGGCCAATATGGTGAAACCCTGTCTCCACTAAAAATACAAAATTTAGCCAGGCGTGATGGATCACCTGAGGTCAGGAGTTCAAGACCAGCCTGGCCAACATGGTGGAAACCCCTCTCCACTAAAAATGACAAAAATTAGCCAGGAGTGGTGGCACACACTGTAGTTTTATTGCACTTCAGCCTGGGTGACAGAGCAAGACCCTCAAAAAAAAAAAAAAGGAATTTATGACTAGGGACTGTACTTAGAGACCCAGAGAGAATGCCTTTCTATATTTTTATTTTAAAATGGTGAATATTTTACCTGTTCCAAATGCTTTTTTTGAGGAAAAAAAGAATCAGCTGGAGATTTTAAACATAGAGTTTAAGACACTTTTCTAGGCAGGTCATCTTTGACAGGGGTCTACTAGTTCGCCTTTGGAATAGCAGGATTTTAAAATCAAAGCCTGAGAACTTGGAGCGTCCAAGGGCACCTGTCGCCACCTGCTGGCAGTGTTCCTTAATTGCAGGTTCTTATGATAGACCAAGGTTTAAAAGTTGAATCTGCAAATAAAACATGTAACATCATCTAGGATTTATAGGTGAGATACCAACAGTCTCTTGAAATATTTAACTGTTGTTATTTAAGGGCAGATGTGATCAACCTACGTGTCATGAAAAGAGGCACACATCACACTCTTGTTTGAAACAGCTGATTTCTTTTTTCCTTAGAGATAGTCTTGCTCTCCCTGGGGCTGGACTGCAGTGGTGAGATCACTGGTTAGAGTGAGATCACAGCAGCCTCTAACTCCTGGGCTGAAACATTCCTCCTGTCTCAGCCTCCTGAGTAGCTGGGACTACAGGCATGTGCCACCATGCCAGCTAATTTTTTTTTTTTTCCAAGATGGAGTCTTGCTTTGTCACCCAGGCTGGAGTGCAGTGACGCAATCTCTGCTCACTGCAAGCTCCGCCCCCCCAGGTTCAAGAGATTCCCCTGCCTCAACCTTCCGAGTAGCTGGGGTTACAGGCACATGCCACCACGCCGGTTAATTTTTTTTTTTTTTTTTGAGGTGGAGTTTTGCTCCTGTCGCCCAGGCTGGAGTGCAATGGTGCAATATTGGCTCACTGTAACCTCCGCCTCCCTAGTTCAAGCAATTCTTCTGCCTCAGCCTCCCGAGTATCTGGTATTATAGGCACCTGCCACCATGCTCAGCTAATTTTTGTTTTCGTTTTTTGTTTTTTTTTTGAGATGGAGTTTCACTTTTGTTGCCCAGGCTGGAGTGCAATAGCGTGGTCTCGGCTCACTACAACCTCTGCCTCCCGGGTTCAAGCAATTCCCCAGTCTCAGCCTCCCAAGTAGCTGGGATTACAGGCACCCACCACCACGCCTGGCTAATTTTTGTGTTTTTAGTAGAGACAGAGTTTTTTTTTTTTTTTTTTTTTTTTGAGACGGAGTCTCGCTCTGTCGCCCAGGCTGGAGTGCAGTGGCCGGATCTCAGCTCACTGCAAGCTCCGCCTCCCGGGTTTACGCCATTCTCCTGCCTCAGCCTCCCGAGTAGCTGGGACTACAGGCGCCTGCCACCTCGCCCGGCTAAGTTTTTGTATTTTTAGTAGAGACGGGGTTTCACTGTGTTAGCCAGGATGGTCTCGATCTCCTGACCTCGTGATCCGCCCGTCTCGGCCTCCCAAAGTGCTGGGATTACAGGCTTGAGCCACCGCGCCCGGCCCAAATTACTTTTAAGTAATAAAAGTAAACAGGAATTTGGCATGTTTGCTATGTTTCATTTTATACATTTTTTTAGGCCACCATTTATAGGAAAACATTCTCATTAGACATAAATGATTTGAATTACAAATAATACTAACCTAAGCATTGTCATTACTTTTAAAATCTAAGTTTCTAGAAGTTTAATTTTTTACTCAATACAAAAATGACCCTGGTTCACACTATTAACTGCCCAACAAATTGTTTAAAAACTAAATGTTCTTTGTTAAAGATCAGATTACAAGAAATGTTTTCCATGCTTGTATTTTAAAAAACAAGATTCCGACATACATAATGAATCTAAATCTAAATTCACAAATAGTGACTGAAATTCTGTCAGCTTTCAGCCCGATACAATATAAATCCATGGTTTTAATGCATAAACAATTCAAAATTAAAAGTTTATAGTGGAAATGTCAACAAGTCATAACTACTATCAACAAGTCATAACTACTACACGTCACTACTGATGGGTTCCACTATACTTCAGGCACAGCAGATGTGCGCATCTGATAGAGAGCTTAGAAAATTAAAGCTATCAGAGCCATCAATAAGGAATACATAAATATGAGCATGGTAATGTCAAAGCATTAGAGCCGTTAAAAAAAGTGAATAAGCCGGGCGCAGTGACTCACACCTGTAATCCCAGCACTTTGAGAGGCTGAGGTGGGAGGATCGGCTGAGGTTGGGAGTTCAAGACCAGCCTGACCAACATGGAGAAACCCCATCTCTACTAAAAATACAAAATTATCCGGGCGTGGTGGCGCACGCCTGTAATCCCAGCTACCTGGGAGACTGAGGCAGGAGACTCGCTTGAACCTGGGAGGCGGAGATTGCTGTGAGCCGAGATCAAGCCACTGCACTCCAGCCTGGGCAACAGGAGCGAAACTCCGTCTCAAAAAAAAAGAGAAAAAAAATTAAGATGTGATGTAAACACATCTGATAGTTCTTTCTGTAAGCCACTTTCCACTGATTTATAACACTATGGTTTTATAGTTCTTTTTTTTTTTTTTTTTTGAGACGGAGTCTCGCTCTGTCGTCCAGGCTGGAGTGCAGTGGCCGGATTTCAGCTCACTGCAAGCTCCGCCTCCCGGGTTTTCGCCATTCTCCTGCCTCAGCCTCCCGAGTAGCTGGGACTACAGGTGCCCGCCACGTCGCCCGGCTAGTTTTTTGTATTTTTTTTTTTTAGTAGAGATGGGGTTTCACCATGTTAGCCAGGATGGTCTTGATCTCCTGACCTTGTGATCCGCCCGTCTCAGCCTCCCAAAGTGCTGGGATTACAGGCTTGAGCCACCGTGCCCAGCCGGTTTTATAGTTCTTTTAAAAAGGAAAATTTTTCTACACTGCTGCATTCAGTATCATTGTACATTCTCGACTACAGTGCAGTCTTCAAATCATCTTGCAGAGCCGGACATATCTTGTCAGAATTTCCCCAGAAAGTCAGCTTGTCATATTTTCAGCAGCCTTTAGTGCTTCAGTAGCCTTGCGAAGCTCCTTAATAACCGATGATAAAGCTTCTGGGTTAATTTCTTGTTCATAAAGCCGTACACAAATAGGAGTTTCCATATCTAAGCCAGCATTCTAAATTCTTGAAATCTCAAGCAGAACGTGTGATTAGTACACGTTGAACACTCCTAATCCCCAAATCTGAAATGTGAAATGCTCCAAAGTCCGAAGCTTTTTAAGCACTGACATGACACCACAGTGGAAAATTCCACACCTCCTGTGATGGATCACAGTCAAAATGCAGGTGCACAACACACAGTTTATTCAGCATCCGGTCCATGGTCTCCCGCACTGCATTCAGATTCGCTGCCGCGGCTACTCACCATGGCTGAGGCGGAGGGAGGCGGGAGAAGCAGTTTAGTTTGTTGTTTAAAACCTCCTAGAATGTGATGAAATGAATCAGGTATAGACTTTTCGACATAGGTAATGTTCCTAGGCTTGCGGCCAGTAGTCTCTTGTCTTTGCCATTTTTTTGTGATGATGACAGAAACATCGGTCACTTGTTTCTATAGATGTTTTATAATGCAAATTGAATGTGATGAAATATTAAAAATATCACTCATTAAATATTTAAAAGTTCAGTCTTTGGAACTGGCCAGATCTCATTCTACTGCCAGCTTAAGAGCAATTTAGAATATTTGAATTATAAAACTGGAATACTGGGAACATAGTGACACAGTTATTTTTCCACTGAACCCTTAGCCATTTCAGCTGCAGGCCTTTCCATTCAGGCAGCAGAAACACATTTTACATTACTACTCATCATGGGTTTTCTGCAATGTGCTCTGCCTGGTATTTTTACATCCCCGTTGGGTTAAATAAAGACATAAATTCATTTAGTTTAAGTCTCAAGAGTTTTATGGACTCAAATATTAGAATAATCTTTAGTATTTATAGTGCTTGTAATTTTATTAATAAAACCTTAAAGTATGAAGCCAAATTGGAATCAAATATTGTTATTAATGGCAAATTGAACTTGCAATTTTTGCTTTAAAATGGAAGATTGGAGGCCGGGTGCTGTGGCTCATGCCTGTAATCCCAGCACTTTGGGAGGCCAAGGCAGGCAGATTACCTGAGGTCGGGAGTTCAAGATCAGCCTGGCCAACATGGTGAAACCCTGTCTCTACTTTTTTTTTTTTTTTTTTTTTTTTTTGAGACGGAGTCTCACTCTGTCGCCCAGGCTGGAGCGCAGTGGCCAGATCTCAGCTCACTGCAAGCTCCGCCTCCCGGGCTCACGCCATTCTCCTGCCTCAGCCTCCCGAGCAGCTGGGACTACAGGCGCCCGCTGCCTCGCCCGGCTAGTTTTTTGTATTTTTTAGTAGAGACGGGGTTTCACCGGGTTAGCCAGGATGGTCTCGATCTCCTGACCTCGTGATCCGCCCGTCTCGGCCTCCCAAAGTGCTGGGATTACAGGCTTGAGCCACTGCGCCCGGCCACCCTGTCTCTACTTAAAACACAAAAAAATTAGCCAAGCGTGGTGATGCACATCTGTAATTCCAGCTACTCAGGAGGCTGAGGCAGGAGAATCTCTTGAACCTGGGAGGCAGAGGTTGCAGTGAGCCAAGATTACACCATTCATTGCACTTCAGCCTGGACAACACAGTGAGACTCCATCTCAAAAAAATAAATAAATAAAATAAAATAAAATAAAAGATTGGTAACAAACAGTGGAGGTTTTTTTTGGAGTCCTTTCTTTAAATGGCTTGTCTTACATCTGTAACTCCAAGCTTCTTCCAGCCTACATTGTAACGTGGTTTGTTTTAAGATACCTGAACTGGGTGTTGTGGCTCACACCTGTAATCCCAGCACTTTGGGAGGCCATGGTGGAAGAATTGCTTGAGCTCAGGAGTTTGACACCAGCCTGGGCAACAGAGCGAGACTTCATCTCAACTAAAAACAAAAATTTGTTTTTTGAGACGGAGTTTTGCTCTTGTCGCCCAGGCTGGAGTGCAGTGGCGTGATCTTGGCTCACTGCAACCTCCAGCTCCTGGGTTCAAGCGATTCTCCTGCCTCAGCCTCCCGAGTAGCTGGGATTACAGGTACCTGCCACCACGCCTGGCTAACTTTTGTATTTTTTTAGGAGAGACGGGGTTTCACCATGTTGGCCAGGCTGGTCTCAAACTCCTGACCTCAGGTGATCCACCCACCTTGGCCTCCCAGAGTGCTGGGATTACAGACGTGAGCCACCTGCACCTGGCCCCTTATTCTCTTCTTAGCCAATCTCTTGTCTCAGAGCAGCCTATGAATTGGGGGGAGAAGACGGATATCAAAGACAATTTTATTTTTGGTCTTTATGGTCTGGGTTTGATTTCATGTTAAGTCCCCCTGTAATCTAACCTTCCGTAGCTTAACCTTTTCCAGACTGATGTCTTTGACCTGTTGGTTTCATGCGTTGCCTCTAGATTTCTAGCTCTCTTGCTCAGAACATCCACCTGGGGAAACAAACAAAAATTAAGAAACACCTTTGCAGTATCTTTTGAATTCTCAGCTCCAAAGCTATCTTCTCCATGATGGAATTCATAAACCAGGGCAACTGATCTGATTTGTACATTCAAGGTTTCTTATATATTCACTCATTTCCCAAATAGGTCCTGCGTGTGTTTTGAGCATAGTTCCAGGTATTGGGAATTAGCAGAGAATGAAAAGGCCACTTCCTTATTTTGTGTGTGTCTGTGTGTGTGTGTGTGTGTGTCTGTGTGTGTGTCTGTGTCTGTGTTGGGGAGGAGAAATAACACCACCATCTTTTGATACTTGGTGCCAGACACTCTTCTGAGCATTTCACTCTTCTGAGCATTTTACCTGTGATTGCATGTTTAGTCACACAATGACCTATGCGATGGGGACTGTTATTGTCCTCATTTTATAGATGAGGAAGCGAAGGCCCTGAGGTCGCAGGCCCTTGGGAGCCCAGGCGGGGCCCACCCAGGCCATTGGGCCCTGGGCTCCAGTGCCCTCCCCTGCCGTCTTCTCCCCGGGTGTTGGAACAGAGGGACAGAGTGAGAGTGGTGAGAGCAGCAGGAAGGACCTTTTGAACAGAGAGCCCGAGTGAGATAATGAGTCCCTGAAACCCTGGCAGGATGCGAAAGGGCAGAACTGTAACAATATTAAGACGTTATTTGCCATTTTTCTCACCCTCTTAGGCTGCACTGTGGCATTTTCTAGAGACTGTATGCAGGGGAGCAGGGCAGCATGCTGAGTGCAGGGGAGCAGGGCAGCATGCTGAGTGCAGGGGGAGCGGGGGTAGAGATGACAACCCAGGTGTCTTCTGTGAAAGCAGACAACAAAGATTTGCGGAAACGGAAAACTGTTGCTGCTCCTCTTAGTAAGCTTTGTTTTCAGAAAGTTATTTTCATAAAAATATTATTTATGTGAATGTATTAGATAATGTGTTTGGTTTTAAATGAGTTAATAAGTGTTAAAATTGTCTTTTGTTGTTGTTGTTTGAGACATAGTCCCGCTCTGTTGCCCAGGCTGGAGTGCAGTGGTGAGATCTCAGCTCACTGCAGCCTTCTCCTCCCGGGTTCAAGTGATTCTCCTGCCTCAGCCTCCTGAGTAGCTGGGACTACAGGCATGTGCCACCACGCCCAGCTAATTTTTGTATTTTTAGTAAAGACAGGAGGGTTTCACCATATTGGTCAGGCTGGCCTTGAACTCCTGACTTCAAGTGATCCGCCTGCCTCGGCCTCCCAGAGTGCTAGGATTACAGGCGTGAGCCACCGCGCCCAGGCTTTTCCTTGTTTCTTTCTTTTTTTTTTTTTTGTGAGACAGAGTCTCGCTCTGTCATCCAGGCTGGAGTGCAGTGGTGCGATCTTGGCTCACTGCAACCTCCACCTGCTGTGTTCAAACAATTCTCCTGCCTCAGCCTCCTGAGTAGCAGGGTCTACAGGTGCATGTCACCACACCCGGCTGATTTTTGTATTTTTAGTAAAGACAGGAGGGTTTCACCATGTTGGCCAGGCTGGTCTCAAACTCATGACCTCAAGTGATCTGACCCACCTCCCAATGCACTGGGAATTACAGGCATGAGACACTACACCCGGGCTGGTTTGAATTTTCAGTGTAGTAAATGCTGATGGATGGATGGATGGATGGATGGATGGATGGATGGATGGATAATCAACTTGACTGACTAATCCATTTAAACAAAAGCTGTTTGGTGCCCTCAGTAACTTTTTGGTGTACAGGGATCTGAGACCCCAAAGTTGAAGACCCATTGTTGTAGAAGCTTCACTCTGGTTGCCGAGTAAGAACCGGGATAAGGACAGGGAGGCTGGTTACTTGGCTTTTGTGATCTTTCAGGTGAGCAGGAAGGAGGATAAGAAGTGGCTGTGTCTGAGTGTATTCGTATGTGTGTGGATTTTTTTTTAAAATGTAAACTACAGCAAACTTTTCCCGTCTCTACCATTTTGAAGCGTGCAGTTCAGTGGTGTCAAGCACATACCCATCATTGTGCAGCCAGTCTCCAAACTCCTTTCATCTCACAAAACCGAAAGTTTATACCCATTAAACAACGACTCCCCAGGGTCTGAATTTATTTAGAAAGTGAAGCCAGAAGGATTTGCTCTTGGCTTGGATGTGGTGTGTACAAATGTCTGGTAAATGTTTCATTAATTAGAGAGGAGGCAGTGGCTTGGCGCGGTGGCTCACGCCTGAAATCCGAGCACTTTGGGAGGCCGAGGCGGGCGGATCATGAGGTCAGGAGTTGGTAGACCAGCCTGGCCAACATGGTGAAACCCCGTCTCTACTAAAAATACAAAAATTGAGCGTGGTGGTGCGCGCCTGTAATCCCAGCTACTCGGGAGGCTGAGGCAGGAGAATTGCTTGAACCTGAGAGGCGGAGGTTGTAGTGAGCCGAGATCGCGCCATTGCATTCCAGCCTGGGTGACAGAGCAAGGCTCCATCTCAAAAAAAAAAAAAAAAAGAGAGGACGCAGCTTTGTTCTGGTCTGTCTGCCTTCCAGATGCAAGCCTTCACACGCCTACTCTGAGTCTTACATAAGCGTGAACCCCCTCCCCGTGTGCCACTCTGGGGAAGGTGCAGGTACAGCAGAGGTAGCATCACATCCTGAAATATTGCACAAAGATCCTTCTGAATTGGCTCACACTTACAGAACCTGAGTGGTTCAATAAGGAGGCCCCGTCTACTTGGAAACAAAGTTTTCAAACCATTTCTTTCCATGTTTTCAGATCAGCTTAATCGAGGAGTCCCCTGGTTCATTCATACTCTGAGGTTATAATGGAAGCTGTTAACCCTCTTTTTTTTTTCTTTTTTTTTTTGAGATGGAGTCTCGCTCTGTTGCCCAGGCTGGAGTGCAGTGGCGCCATCTCGGCTCGCTGCAAGCTCCGCCTCCCGGGTTCATGCCATTCTCCTGCCTCAGCCTCCCGAGTTGCTGGGACTACAGGCGCCCACCACCACGCCCAGCTAAATTTTTGTATTTTTAGTAGAGACAGGGTTTCAACATGTTAGCCAGGATGGTCTCCATCTCCTGACCTTGTGATCCGCCCGCCTCAGCCTCCCAAAGTGCTGGGATTACAGGCGTGAGCCACCGCGCCCGGCCGGAAGCTGTTAACCCTCTTAAGGTGAACAAGGAAAATGGAAAGATTTGAGGTGTGGGACAGCGCCCTCAGTGTGCGTGTGGTGGTACTGCGGGCTCAGGGAGGGATTCATGGCCACCAGGAGGATGTCTGACATTGACTCCCAGGAGCCAAGCCCCAGGCTAAGCAAAGTGGACTGGGGCTAAAGTCTTCTCAGGGGAGTGAGGTATGCAGCGGCCAAAAAAGCAAAAGTAGCAGTTCTGGTAGAGTATCAGTCAAGAAGGAACAAGATAGCACTTCTCCAGTGATCTGGGCCATCACCGTGAGGAGGGTGGGGGTGTGTTAAGAGATCAGTTTGTGGCCGGGCACTTTGGGAGGCCGAGGCGGGTGGATCACGAGGTCAGGAGATCGAGACCATCCTGGCTAACACGGTGAAACCCCGTCTCTACTAAAAATACAAAAAATTAGCCGGGCGTGGTGGCGGGCGCCTGTAGTCCCAGCTACTCGGAGGCTGAGGCGGGAGAATGGCGTGAACCCAGGAGGCGGAGCTTGCAGTGAGCCGAGATCGCGCCACCGCACTCCAGCCTGGGAGACACAGCGAGACTCCGTCTCAAAAAAAAAAAAAAAAAAAAAAAGAGAGATCAGTTTGTCAGAGGCATTTGAACCAGGGTGACTCCATCTTGGATAGGCGCTGGGTGAAATAAGACTGAGATCTATTGGGCTGCATTCCTAGGAGGTTAAGGCATTCTAAGTCACAGGATGATATAGGAGGTCAGCACAAGACACAGGTCACAAAGACCTTGCGTATAAAACAGGTTGCCATAAAGAAGCTGGCCGAAACCCACCAAAACCAAGATAGGGACGAAAGTGACTTCTGGTCGTCCTCACTGCTCATTATATGCTAATTATAATACATTAGCATGCTAAGAGACCCACCAGCACCATGACGGTTTACAAATGCCATGGCAACGTCAGGAAGTTACTCTGTGTGGTCTAAAAGGGGGAGGAGCCCTCAGTTTTGGGAATTTCCCACATCTTTCCAGGAAAACTCATGAATAATCCACCCTTTGTTTAGCATATAATCAAGAAATAACCATAAAAATAGCCGACCAGCAGCCCTCAGGGCTGCTCTGCCTGTGGAGTGGCCATTCTTTCTTCCTTTACTTTCTTAATACAGTTGCCTTCACTTTATGGACTTGCCCCGAATTCTTACTGTGTGAAGTCCAGTAACACCATCTTGGGGGCTGGATTGGGACACTTTTCCGGTAATAAGTTAATGTGCTTAAGGTCATGCAGCTCTTAATAGAGGGAGACTGGAATTGGACCCCAAGCCTAACTCTAAAGTGGATTATTCTTTTTTTTTTTTTTTTTTTGAGGTAGAGTCTCGCTCTGTCGCCCAGTCTGGAGTGCAGTGGCGCTATCTTGGCTCACTTGCAACCTCCACCTCAGGGTCAGGCGATTTTGCCTCAGCCTCCCAAGTAGCTGGGATTACAGCTGTGCGCCACCACGCCTGGCTAATTTTTGTATTTTTAGTAAAGACAGGGTTTCAACATGTTGGCCAGGCTGGTCACGAACTCCTGACCTCAGGTGATCCACCCTGGGTGGGTGCTGGGATTATAGGCGTGAGCCACCATGCCCAGATGGATTATTCTTTTATTTTTATTTATTTTTATTTTTTTTGAGACAGAGTCTCGCTCTGTCACCCAGGCTGGAGTGCTGTGGCCGGATCTCAGCTCACTGCAAGCTCCGCCTCCCGGGTTCCCGCCATTCTCCTGCCTCAGCCTCCCGAGTAGCCAGGACTACAGGCGCCCGCCACCTTGCCCGGCTAGTTTTTTTTTTTTGTATTTTTTAGTAGAGACGGGGTTTCACCGTGTTAGCCAGGATGGTCTCGATCTCCTGACCTCGTGATCCGCCCGTCTCGGCCTCCCAAAGTGCTGAGATTACAGGCTTGAGCCACCGCGCCCTGCGAATTATTCTTAAATACTCTTGTTTTCAGTCAAGTGGTGGTTTTTTCTGAAATTCTGCATTTAGTTTTATTTTAATACTTTATTGCATTTTGCATCTTTGCTTTACATTATTGTTAGTAATACGAATTTAAAATTAATATTGGGCAGCTGGGCGCAGTGGCTTAATGAGCGAGTGAGCTGAGATCGTACCACTATGTTCCAGCCTGGGCAACAGAGAAAAAAGAAAAAAATAGGCCGGGCGCGGTGGCTCAAGCCTGTAATCCCAGCACTTTGGGAGGCCGAGATGGGCGGATCATGAGGTCAAGAGATCGACACCCTCCTGGCTAACACGGTGAAACCCCGTCTCTACTAAAAAAATACAAAAAACTAGCCGGGCGAGGTGGCGAGTGCCTGTAGTCCCAGCCACTCGGGAGGCTGAGGCAGGAGAATGGTGAAAACCCGGGAGGCGGAGCTTGCAGTGAGCTGAGATCCTGCCACTGCGCTCCAGCCTGGGCGACAGAGCGAGACTCCGTCTCAAAAAAAAAAAAAAGAAAAAAATAATAATACTGGGGCCAGGTGCCATGGCTCATGCCTGTAATCCCAACATTTTGGGAGGCCAAGGCAGGCAGATCACTTGAGCCCAGGAGTTTAAGACCAGCTTGGGCAACATGGTGAAACCCTGTCTGTACAAAGAGTTTAAAAAAAAAAGTAGCCAAGTGTGGTGGTGCACACATAGTCCCAGCTACCTGGGAGGCTGAAGGGGGAGGATCACCTGAGCCTGGGAGGTTGAGGCTGCAGTGAGCCATGATTACACCACTGTGCTCCAGCCTGGGTGACAGAGCAAGACTCTGTCTCAAAAAATCATAAAGAAATGAAAATACCATTCTCTGTAACTTTTCAGTGATAGACTGAAAACAGAGATAGTCTTTCTGTAGCCATCAGTCTTTTTTTTCTTGATTTCTAGAGCAATTTATTTCTTATTTCTAGTTGCTTCATGGATTCAGATAATTTCTACATTACTTATTCTGGAATTTAGAATTTCATCTCATTTGGGTCTTGATACCAAATTTTGCGACGGAACTGTGAGCACTGCCTTCAAGCCTAATGAGAGTTTTATTATTTTATAGCAAGTGTATGTCTTCAGAAGTAGTGGAGTTGAAAATACTATTTCTCACCTTGTCTGTTTTCTTCTTTTGTTTTAAACGCAGTTAACAAGCACAAGCCCTGGCTGGAGCCCACCTACCATGGCATAGTCACAGAGAACGACAACGCGGTGCTCCTCGACCCCCCACTGATCGCGCTGGACAAAGATGCGCCTCTGCGGTTTGCAGGTGGGAACGGGGTTTTCACTGACTCTTGAGGAATCTGGCCTGGTCAGGAAGCGTTCCGCACATCCCATTTGGATAGTGCTCAGCGTTTCTGAAAATGTCTCCATAGCTGAGGGTTATTTGTAGCTCCTTTGTACCATGTTTTTTTTTTTTTTTTCCCTTTTAATAGTTGGGGTAGCTGACAAAAAGACCTGTTCTGATAGTTGAAAAGCAAACTGTTTAATTTCATTGCATCATTTTTTTCTTTGTCTTAATGTAGCCAGATAACACCTAGACCAGTGCATCCCTGGCTCTAGTTTGCACACGGAGTACCTGAGGAATGTAGAGACAGCGGGTCTGGGAGGACCTGAGATTCTGCCTTTCTTACCTGCTCGTAGGTGCTGCTGGTGCTGCTGGTCCTTGAGTGGTGTGGAGCCAGAGAATCACAGCGCCAGGGGTTCCTTGCATTACCTAGATTTCCATGACCTGAGAAGACTTATTTGAAGAAGTTGAGCAGTCTTTATAGAGGAATGCTTTTGGCATAGATTTTACCTTCAGTGAATTTTTAACTTGAATTACTTCATAAGATTGTAGCCTCCGTCTTTATAGAGACAAACCTGTAGCATTGCTTTGGAGATTTTCATACTGTAATAACATTTAATAGCGTTTTCCAAGTCAGAGCTGTTCTGGCTTCACATTGGGTCCTTAACTGATAAGAGAATGGACTGTGTCACCTTTTTTCTGCCTCAGAGTTGGAATTGATGTTGTAAAGTTAATGTTTAAGAGTTGTTTTCGGCCGGGCGCGGTGGCTCAAGCCTGTAATCCCAGCACTTTGGGAGGCCGAGACGGGTGGATCACGAGGTCAGGAGATCGAGACCATCCTGGCTAACCCGGTGAAACCTCGTCTCTACTAAAAATACAAAAAACTGGTCGGGTGAGGTGGCGGGCGCCTGTAGTCCCAGCTACTCGGGAGGCTGAGGCAGGAGAATGGCAGGAACCCGGGAGGCAGAGCTTGCAGTGAGCTGAGATCGCGCCACTGCACTCCAGCCTGGGCGACAGAGTGAGACTCCGTCTCAAAAAAAAAAAAAAAAAAAGAGTTGTTTTCGCATATTTTTCCAGATCAAATCTTCTCCTGCATGGCTGGGCACAGTGACTCACGCCCGTAATCTCAGCACTGTGGGAGGCTGAGGCAGGAGGATTGCTTGAGTCTAGCAGGTGGAGGCTGCAGTGAGCTGTGATTGTGCCACTGCACTCCAGCCTGGGCAACACAGCAAGACCCCATCTCAGAAAACAAAACAAACAAAAACTTCTCATATTAAAGAGTGTTCTGGCCGGGCACAGTGGCTTACACCTGTAATCCCAGCACTCTGGGAGGCCGAGGTGGGCGGATCACCAGGTCAGGAGATTGAGACCATCCTGGCTAACACAGTGAAAACCTGTCTCTACTAAAAATATATATATATAAATATTAGCCAGGTATGGTGGTGGGTGCCTGTAGTCCCAGCTACTCAGGAGGCTGAGGCAGGAGAATGGCGTGAACCTGGGAGGTGGAGGTTGCAGTGAGCCGAGATTGTGCCACTGTACTCCAGCCTGGGCGACAGAGCAAGACTCTGTTTCAAAAAAAAAAAAAAAAAGACTATTCTGTTTGCCTAGGGACAAATAAGAAAAATTGGATGAATTTGTATGAAATGTATGTTAATTTTACTGTAGTAAGTTGAGGGAAATAAACATGAGTTTGTTTCTGAAAAGCTGGTTGAAAAATAAATTTGTACTTCATTCTGTTTAAGAGCCGCATCACATTTTCAGCACCCTCACCTGTGAACCAGCTTGTTCTGTAGAGATACAGCCTCCCAAGTTGTTTTGTGTGTTTATGGATTTTCAGAGAGAAATCTGATGAAAAGGACAGTAGAGGCAGTACCCCATGCTGCGAATACACACACAGCATTTGTCCAGTTGCCGGGGTGATTATTTTTGGTTTTTTCCCCAGATTTTTTTTTTTCTTCTTCTGAAACAGAGTCTTGCTCTATTGCCCAGGCTGGAGTGCAGTGGCGCCATCTTGGCTCACTGCACCCTCCGCCTCCCGGGTTCAAGCAATTCTCCTGCCTCAGCCTCCTGAGTAGCTGGGATTACAGGTGCCCGCCACCGTGCCCAGCTAATTTTTGTATTTTTAGTAGAGACAGTGTTTCACCATGTTGGCCAGGCTGGTCTCGAACTCCTGACCTTGTGATCCGCCTGCATCGGCCTTCCAAAGTGCCAGGATTACAGGCGTGAGCCACCATGCCCATCCTAATTTTTGAATTTTTAGTAGAGACGAGGTTTCAACATGTTGTTCAGGCTGGTGTCGAACTCCTGGCCTCAGGTGATCCACCTGCCTTGGCCTTGAAAAGTGCTGGTGGATAGATCATTTTAACAGAATTACTTAGCTTATGTTTTTGAGCAGTTTTATATACATTTCTGACGTTTTATGCATTTCAAGAAGTGACTGCAGTTCAGGCTTCAGTATTTGCCCCCTCAGGTCCTCCTTTGCCTTGTGAAGTATCAGCGGTCCTGTTGTTGCTGCAACGTGATCCTACTATGTTGTTAATAATTGATACACTATTTTATTTTATTTTATATTTTATTTTATTTATTTTATTTTATTTTATTTTATTTTTTTATTTTATTTTATTTTTTTTTTTGAGACGGAGTCTCGCTCTGTAGCCCAGGCTGGAGTGCAGTGGCCGGATCTCAGCTCACTGCAAGCTCCGCCTCCCGGGTTTACGCCATTCTCCTGCCTCAGCCTTCCCGAGTAGCTGGGACTACAAGCGCCCGCCACTGCGCCCGGCTAGTTTTTTGTATTTTTTAGTAGAGACGGGGTTTCACCATGTTAGTCAGGATGGTCTCGATCTCCTGACCTCGTGATCCGCCCGTCTCGGCCTCCCAAAGTGCTGGGATTACAGGCTTGAGCCACCGCGCCCGGCCTATTTTATTCATTTTATTTTTGAGATGGCGTCTTGCTTTGTCGCCTAGGCTGTAGTGCAATGGTGCAATCTCGGCTCACTGCAACCTCCGCCTCCTAGATTCAAGCAATTCTCCTGCCTCAGCCTCCCATTAGCTGGGATTACAGGTGCCCGCCACCATGCCCAGCTAATTTTTGTATTTTTAGTAGAGACAGGGTTTCACCATGTTGGCCAGGCTGGTCTCGAACTCCTGACCTCAGGTGATCCACCCTCCTTGGCCTCCCAAAGTGCTGGGATTACAGGTGTGAGCCACCATGCCCAGCCAATAATGCATGCACTTATAAAGCATGCATAGCAATATCCCAGGCACTACTCTATGTACTGTACAAATATAAATTTGTATTTAATCCCCAATAACTGTAAGATAATAAATACACTTTTCTGCATTAAAGGTAGGAACCGGAGGCACAGAATAGTTAAGCTGTTGCTCTGGGCGTGTAGCTGGTCGGTGGTGCAGAGGCAGGGCTCCAGCCCAGGCAGGAAGGCTGTCTGCTATGATGAGGTAGCTACATATGTAACTGCACGAAGTTCACAAGGAAATAGGAAATGAAACATACATGGAGTGTTAACTTTGAAGGAAAAAGTCGTATCAATGAAATACCTCTTTTTCTTATTGTATTTTTGTATTTAATTTTATTGTGTGTGTGTATATATATATATATATATTTTTTGAGACGGAGTCTTGCTCTGTCGCCCTGGCTAGAGTGCAGTGGCGTGATCTCGGCTCACTGCAAGCTCCACCTCCCGGGTTCATGCCATTCTCCTGCCTCAGCCTCCTGAGTAGCTGGAACTACAGACGCCTGCCACCGCGCCCGGCTAATTTTTTGTATTTTTAGTAGAGACGGGGTTTCACTGTGGTCTCGATCTCCTGACCTTGTGATCCGCCCGCCTCGGCCTCCCAAAGTGCTGGGATTAAGATATTCTAGATGAAATAACACTTATACAGGTTTATTTTTTAGAGATTCTCAGGTTTTTTGCTGATGTACAAAAATTGTATGTTGTGATATGTATATATTTTAACTATATAGAAAAGCAATTTAAATCCAAGCTATAGTGGTAACTTGGTTGTATTTGCTATAGTGGATAGATAAGTCAGTATTTTCCTTTTGGATATTTTCATGGGGGAAGCACAGTTACTCTTATATAATATTTTTTCTTTCTTTTTTCTTTTTTGGAGATAATTCATATGCCACAAAAATCACCCTTTTAAAGTGTACAGCTCATTGAGTTTTAGAATGTTGGCCAAAAACCATGCACCTGCCAACCACTGTCTAACTCCAGAACATTTTCGTCACCCCAAAAAGGAACCCTTGCACCAAGTAGCAGTCACCCCTCAGTCTCCTCCACTCCCCAGCCCTGGCAGCCACTACAGATTTCTCTATTCTGGATAATCATGTAAATGTACTGTGGCTTTTTGTGATGGGCGTCTCACTTCCAGCATGATGATTTCACAGTTTACCTGTGTTAGGTGCCTAGCAGCCTCTCGTTACTTTTTTATTGCTGGATATTATTCCATTCTATGAATAGACTACATTTTGTTTCTCTGTTCATCTACTGATGGACATTTGGTTTGCTTCTACTTTTTGGCTATTATGGGTCATGCTGCTGTGAACATTCCTGTACAGGTGTTTGTGTGGACATAGGTTTTCGGTCCTTTAGTATACACACAGGAGTGCAGCTGATCCCTTTGAGTGAAGTGTGGGGTGCTGTCCCTGTGCTGGAGGAGTGGGCAGCTGCATGGAGGGAAGGGAGCACCTGACCTGCTGCCTTATTCCTCCTTCCCTCCTTCCCTTCCTCCTTCCCTCCTTCCCTCCTTCCCTCCCTCCCTCCTTCCCTCCTTCCCTTCCTCCTTCCCTCCTTCCCTCCGTCTGTCCTTTCCTTCCTCTCTCTCTCCTTCCCTCCTTCCCTCCCTCCCTCCCTCCATCCGTCCTTTCCTTCCTCTCTCTCTCCTTCCCTCCTTCCCTCCCTCCCTCCCTCCATCTGTCCTTTCCTTCCTCTCTCCCTGCCTCTCCCCCTCCCTTTTTCCCACCCTCCCTCTTTCTGTCCTTTCCTTCCTCTTTTCCTCCTTCCCTCCTTCCTTCCCTTCATCCCTCTCTCCTTCTGTTCCCCCTTCACTCCCTTCTTCCCTCCTTCCCCCTTTTCCTCCCTCCCTCCCTCCCTGCCTGTCTTCCTCCTTCCCTCCCTCCCTCTTTCCCTCCCTCCTTTACTTTCTCCCTTTGTTTCTTCCTCCCTCCCTCCCTCTTCTGTTGCTTTGGTGCCACCCAACACAGAATCCTGCCCCCATGGTGCCACCCAGCACAGAACAGGATGCTATGAGACTGAGCAGGGAGGTCAGGAGCAGAGACCCTAGAACTGACCGACCAGTGAGTGAATCGTAGCTCTTCTACTTCTTGGCTGTGTGGCCTTAGGCAAATTACTTACCCTTTCTTTGCCTGTGTTTCATCATTTCTAAAAGGATACAGTGTCACAGACTTCATTACATCACAGACCTCATTGGTTGGGGGAATGTTAGCTTCTTTATTCATACATGTGAAGAGCTTTAAACCGTGCCTGGTACAGTAATTACTACCTACAGTGTTTGCTGCTGCTGTTATTACTAATAATAGAATCTTTTTAAAATATTTTTTCACTTAACATTTTGTGAGAAATATTTTCTCATCTTTCTACAAAAGTCATTATAGTGTTGCATTTTCTTACAGAGTTTCTTAAGTATTTTTTGGATAAGAGAGAGGCTAGACCTGGAGCCTTATTTTCATCTTAGATTGATTTGGGTGATGACGTAGAGTTTAATTTCACACCATGTTGAGGAGGAGGGTGGTGGTGGTGGTGGTGGCGGCATCTAATGTTTACTGAGTGCCTGCAGGGTGGCAGAGGTTGCTCTGAGGGCCCGGTGTGGGTTACTTTCTTGGATTCTTTTCAGCAGTTTGTTTTTGAGACGGAGTCTTGCTCTGTTGCCCAGGCTGGAGTGCAGTGGCGCGATCTCGGCTCACTGCAACCTCTGCCTCCTGGGTTCAAGAAATTCTCCTGCCTCAGCCTCCGGAGTAGCTGGGACTACAAGTGCACGCCACCATGCCTGGCTAACTTTTTGTATTTTTTAGTAGAGACAGGGTTTCACCGTGCTCCCCAGGCTGGTCGCGAACTCCTGAGCTCAAGCAATCCGCCCGCCTCGGCTTCCCAAAGTGCTGGGATTACAGGCATGAGCCACAGCGCCCGGCCTCTTCCCCAGTCTTATGCAGTAGACATGCCCACTGCCCCTGTCCTCCAGGTGAGGAACAAGGCTCAGCGTGTCTGCCAGCTGCGTGACAGCAGGAGAAGCTACTTTGTTCCCCACTTTATCCCCAAAACCTCCGTCAGTGCCTGGGGCACAGTCACTCCATAGATATTTGTAGAGGGAGGAGATGAGTCTGCCCAGGATCACACAGCTCGTAAATGACAGAGCCACCTCGGGGCCCAGCTCACTGTGTGAACATTCCGGTTCATCGTGTGATCCCACTACAAGGCGTGTGTGTGTGTGTGGGTAGCCATAGGAGTTCACTTGTCAGAGCTCTGAAATGAATGCATGTGCAATGCTGGGAGCTTAGTCGCTGAAGCTCCTTGTAAGTCATCACTAATCAGACATTCACGATGAAGATCCAGTCTCGCCTGGATTGTTTCCTTGGGGTGAAATTCAGGTACAGAGTCTTGGTATTTGTCAAGTGTTTTAGGAAATTTAAATGATTCGGTTTCTAGTTCTCCTCCTTCTCCTTAATCTGCTGAAAGCCTGAGTAGTCACAGGTCAGAAAACAGTTTTTGCGTTTTATTATTTATTTATTTATTTGGAGATAGGGTCTGGCTCTGTCGCCCAGGCTGGAGTGCAGTGGCATGATCTCGGCTCACTGCAACCTCTGCCTTCCAGGTTCAAGCAATTCTCATTCCTCAGCCTCCCGAGTAGCTGGGATTACAGGCGTGCACCACCACAGGCCAGCTAATTTTTTGTATTTTTAGTAGAGACGGGGTTTCACCATGTTGGCCAGGCTGGTCTCGAACTCCAGGCCTCAAGTGATCCTCCACCTTGGCCTCCCTAAAGTGCTGGGATTACAGGTGTGAGCCACTGTGCCCGGCCTTTTTTAAAAAATTTTATATATTTCATGGAGAGTTACAAGCTTGAGCCTCGTGTGTGGGCCATAGGGTTGGGGCCTTGAAGATGATGTGTTCTGTTCTTGGCAGAAGCCGTGCCTCCTCTCCCTGCTTCCTCTTCAGAGCTCCTCCTTCTAGGAGGTGGTGGTGGTCTAGCAATCTCTTCCCTGCCTTCCCAGATTAAGTATGGATGTTTTACAAGATTGGTTGAACCATAATGATACAAATAGAATCCAAAAGAAGTTTCAGGGCAAGAATGGGAACTTTGTTTTCATCGATAGTCAGAGCCCACCCAGGACTCCTGTGAAACTCTTGTCTGTATTCTTCGTTATGAATGTGATTCACGTGCTCTGAGCGTGGCCAGTGGGGTTCACTGCTGCGTTTCACTGCCCAGTTTTGCTTTTTTAGCACGTGTAACTGAGCTGACCTTGTGTTTGCAGCAGTGAGTTGTTTGACCTGCATGAAATTGCCTTTTTTTTGTTTTGTTTTGTTTTGAGACAGTCGCACTCTGTCACCCAGGCTAGAGTGCAGTGGTGCGATCTCGGCTCACTGCAACCTCCGCCTCCCAGGTTCAAGTGATTCTCCTGCCTCAACCTCCCAAGTAGCTGGGAGCTGGGATTACAGGCGCCCGCCACCATGCCCGGCTAATTATTGTATTTTTAGTAGAGAAAGGGTTTCGCCATGTTGGCCAGGCTGGTCGTAAACAACTGACCTCAGGTGATCCACCTGCCTCATTCTCCCAGAGTGCTGGGAATATAGGTGGAGCAACAGCACGCGGCCTCCTTTTTTTTTTTCTTTTTTTGAGATGGAGTCCCCGCCTCCCGGGTTCAAGCGATTTCAGCTAATTTTTGTATTTTTAGTAGAGACAGGGTTTTACCATGTTGGCCAGGCTGGTCTCAAACTCTTGACCTCAAGATCCCCCCTGCCTCGGCCTCCTGAAGTGCTAGGATTACAGGCTTGAGCCACCACACCAGGCCAATTTTTTTTTTTTTGTTTTTGAGACAGTGTCTTGCTCTGTCACCCAGGCTGGAGTGCAGTGGCACAATCTCGGCTCTCTGCAAGCTCCGCCTCCTGGGTTCATGCCATTCTCCTGCCTCAGCCTCCCAAGTAGCTGGCACCACAGTCGCCCGCCACCATGCCCAGCTAATTTTTGTATTTTTAGTAGAGATGGGGTTTCACCGTGTTAGCCAGGAAGGTCTTGATCTCCTGACCTCGTGATCCGCCCGCCTCGGCCTCCCAAAGTGCTGAGATTACAGGTGTGAGCCACCGCACCTGGCCTTTTTTTTTTTTTTTTTTAAAAGATGGAACTTCACTTCATCACCTAGGCTGGAATGCAGCGGTGGGATCTCAGCTCACTGCAACCTCTGCCTCAGAAAATCAAGCGATTCTCCCACCTCAGCCTTCCGAGTAGCTGGGATTACAGGCCTGCACTAGCACACCTGGCTAATTTTTGTATTTTTAGTAGAGGCAGGGTTTCAGCATGTTACCTAGGCTGGCCTTGAACCCCTGACCTCAAGTGATCCACCTGCCTCGGCCTCCCAAAGTGTTGGGATTACAGGCGTGAGCCATGGTGCCCCTACTTGAAACTTTATCCCAGTGTTAGAGATGGGCCTCATGGGAGGTGTTGGGGTCACAGCGGGTGAATCCTTCATGAATAGATTAATGGTGTCCCTGGCTATGGGGTGAGGTGTTGGAGTGGGGGACAGTGGGTGAATTCTCATTCTTTTAGTTCCCGCAAGAGCTGGTTGCTAAAAAGAGCCTGTGGTTGCTCCTCCTCCTCCTCCCCCATCCCTCTCTCTCTCTCTCTTTCTCTCTTTCTCCCTCACTGTGTGATTTCTGCACAGCCTTCCGCTGTGAGTAGAAGTAGCCTGAGGTCCTCGCCAGATGCAGATGTCCAACCTTGAACTTCCCAGCCATCAGAAGTATGAGCCAAAGAAACCTTTCTTCTTTATAACTTACCCAGCCTCAAGTCTTCCTTTGCAGCAACACTGAATGGACTGAGACAGCCCAGAAGTGGTTCGTTAGGCAGGGCTCGAGCCCTGTAAAGGGTGGGTGGAGTTTGCACAGGCAGTGAAGGGAGGGGAAAGGTGGGAGCAGAGGTAGGAACTGGAGAGGCCTCCCAGGGTAGGTTACCAGGTCAGCTTGTGTGGCGTGGGGTGTGGAGGAGCGCAGTATTGGAAGTCAACTTGAGTCCACATGATTTCCATTTGCTAGGCTGAATGGATGCATGGGGTTTTCCAGTGCTATGCCCGGATCACCTGGGGCCCTGGTGTAGAGGGCAGGTTCCTGAGCTCCATGCTCGGTCGCCTAGTCTGTACCTCCAGGAGTGGCGCCTGAGAAATCCATACCAGCCAGCTAGGTTTGCAAACCCCCGATGGGCCACCTTCCTAAGTCTATAGACTGTCTGCGTTGGAGTCATCTGGCAGTGCTTGCTCAAAATACAGATCACTGGGCTCTGTCCCTAGAACCACCAAGTCAGAATTTCTATGGATGGAGCTTGGAAACCACATTTTTAACAAGCTTCCCAGACCATTTTTGACACACTAGAATTTGAGAGCCACTATGGTAGTCCGTGAGGAACTTGTGAGAGCATAACTCTTGGAGTCTGTGTGTGGTTATTGTTATGTGTATTTAAGGTACCCTAGGCTGGGCGCAGTGGTTCGCACCTGTATTCCCAGCACTTTGGGAGGCCAAGGCGAGGGGATCACTTGAGGTCAGGAGTTTGAGACCAGCCTGGCCAACATGGCAAAACCCTGTCTCTACTAAAAATACAAAAATTAGCCTGGCATGGTGGTACACGCCTGTAGTCCCAGCTACTTGGGAGGCTGAGGCACAAGAATCACTTGAATGCAGGAGGTGGAGGTTGCAGTGAGCCAAGGTTGTGCCACTGCACTGCAGCCTAGGTGACACAGCGAGACTGTGTCTCGGGAAAAAAAAAGGGTACCCTGAAAAACTCTACTGATTAGAGACACGTATGAGCTTGTTCCAGAAATTAGCCTGGACTGGTAAGCAAGGAAGCCAGAGGTCACCAAACATCAGGGACAGGCCGGACACCCAGCCATTGAATGTGGGCACCAAGGTCAAGTGGAGCAGAGAGAAGTGGATAGTTGCTACTCAGCAAGTGTCCATTTTCTTTTTCTTTTTTTTTTTTTGAGATGAAATCTCACTGTCGCCCAGGTTGGAGTACAGTGGCATGATTTCGGCTCACTGCAACCTGTGCCTCCCAGGTTCAAGCGATTCTCGTGCCTCAGCCTCCTGAGTAGCTGGAATTACAGGCGCCTGCCACCATGTCCAGCTAATTTTTGTATTTTTAGTAGGGACGGGGTCTTACCATATTGGCCAGGCTGGTCTCGAACTCCTGACCTCAGATGATCCACCCACCTCAGCCTCCCAAAGTGCTGGAATTACAGGTGTGGGCCACCACGCCCAGCCCATTTTCTCTTCTTTACAGCCCCCTGATCCCTTTCCCATTGGGCACAGATCAGTGGGTCCACAACCTGTTACCCCACCTCCCCCAGCCAAGTATGTGGACAGTGTGAACTAGGCTGAACAGATGCCCCTCTCCGAAGTTTGAATGGTGAGTGGAGCGCCAGTGATGCTAAGAATAGTTACGGTTCGGGTCTGTCTGTCCAGGTTGTTTTGCAGTGGGACTGTTGTGGTTCCTATTTCCTGGTCTCCAGCCGCGTTGGCTTCCACCGTTTCCAAGTCCCTTTCTCTGGCCTACAGTCAGTTCCATGAGTTCCCGATAGTTTTCCAATCAGTTTCCTTTTGCTAAGTTACCTAGAAAGGATTTCTGTTGCTTACAATCAGAGAACCTTAGCTGTTATATGTAAGGAGTGAAGGAAACACTTGCAATATAAGGGCAGGGTCCCCTGAGAGCTGGGAGACGTGTAGGAGAGGCCATCCTCAGGTTAGGAAGAAGACTTTGAAAGAACAGCAAGGCCAGCCTGAAGCTGGGGTTTCTCAAAGGCACAGATGAGGAACGTAAGGGCAAAGTGCTGTCAGCTGAGAACCCCGCACGTGACTTTGGATATCCAGAAGTCAAATCTAGACTTTGTTGTGTTCATGCATTTTTCATATTTTTATGTTTCGCTTTAAAATCCCTTTAAAACAATTTTTTTTAAATTTTTTTTATTTTTAGACATGGTCTCGCTCTGTTCCCCAGAGTACAGAGGCTGGAGTGCAGTGGCATGATCATGGCTCACTACAGCCTTAACATCCCAGGCCCAGGTGATTGTCCCACCTTAGGCTCCCAGGTAGGTGGGACCACAGGCACATGCCACCACGCCCGGCTAATTTTTGTATTTTTGGTAGAGACAGGATTTCACCTTGTTGGTCAGGCTGGTCTCGAACTCCTGACCTCAGGTGATCCACTGCCTTAGCCTCCCAAAGTGCTGGGATTACAAGTGTAAGTTACCAGGCCTGCCTCTCAAATTTCTTTTTTTTTTTTTTTTTTTTTGAGACGAAGTCTTGCTCAGTCGCCCAGGCTGGAGTGCAGTGATGTGATCTTGGCTCACTGCAAGCTCCGCCTCCCGGGTTCACGCCATTCTCCTGCCTCAGCTTCCCGAGTAGCTGGGACTACAGGAGCTCACCACCACGCCCAGCTAATTTTTTTTTTTTTTTTTTTAGTAGAGATGGGGTTTCACATTAGCCAGGATGGTCTTGATCACCTGACCTTGTGATCCGCCTGCCTCGGCCTCCCAAAGTGTTGGGATTACAGGCGTGAGCCACCGTGCCCAGCCTCAATCTTAAGTTCCTTTTGACCATTTTAGATGATCTCAGGGGAATGAAGGTTTGGGGAAAGAGCCTGGGAAGGATTTGGCCCATTCCTAGGCGATCCTAGCTAGAGAGGTTGTCTGGGAAACCTGGTTGGGTGTTTTCAGCTTGGTAAAAGCAGGGTTTTAGGTAGATTTGCCCAGCAGAGCCAGCTGAATTGAGTGGGAGGGAGCAGGGCAGGAAGGAACTGGGATGTGAGAGGCGATTCTGAGAGGTCCTTCCCTGCAACGGATGAGGTTGTTTGAGGTTGAGAGAGGCTGAGTGTAGGATAGCGAGGGGTGGAGCTACACCTTCATATGTGATGATGCCATAGCATGCATTTAACTACTGTGAACTGGGGCGGGCGTGGTGGCTTATGCCTGTAATCCCAGCACTGAGGGAGGCTGAGGCAGGTGGATCGCTTGAGCTCAGGAGTTCAAGACCAGCCTGGGCAACATGGTAAAACCCCGCCTCTACCAAAAAAAAAAAAAAATAATAATAATAATAATAAAAATAAATCTGGGAATGGGTGGCATGCACTGGTGGTCCCAGCTGCTCGGGAGGCTGAGGTGGGAGAATCGCTTGAATTCAGGAGGTGGAGGTCCTATCTATTCCCCTAAAAATCCCTTAAATGTCTCCTTGGGACAGCGCCTAGTTCTGCCGTCATTGTATCTCATCAGAGGTACTCTGGTAGCTGTAACTTGTTCAGTCGCCCCTGCCTTGCTCCAGTCCGATCCGTCTTCCTTATTAAAAGTAGAGTTTTAGGTTGAATGCACAGATGGCCACTTAAGGTGGGCGTAGGGCTGACTCTGAAGATGGCTCAGCAGGCCCTGCAGTGATGGGCTCGGTTGCAAGGCTGGTGCAGAAGACCCAGGTCTGCCTGAGTTTTGCAAAGCCCACACTGCACCTGCCGCCTCGAACTACCAACCTGGTGAGTTGTTTTCTTAAGTCCTTGTAGTTAAAGGACCCAGCCTGACTAGCAATTTAATAAGTACTGGTGAATTTGAGGCACCATATCCCTTTGGTGGAACTCATTAAAGTAGCTAATGTTAATACTCAGAATATTGAGTATTCTGAGGGCTAGGTTTGTACCATTGCATTCCAGCCTGGGCAACAGAGGGAAACCCTGTCTCTAAAACAACCAACAAGGAGGAAATCTGCACTTACCTATGGAGAGACCTGTGTCAGGAAAGCACACCACAATCACCGTCATTAATGTCAATTCAGATGATGTGGAACTGCCTCACCATTTTCTCTGCAGAACAGTCAACTCCAAGTCAGAAACTGAAGTTTTATCTGAATTAAAGCTGGGCAACCTAAATTACTTTAAAATGTATTATGCAATGTTAATATGCATCAAAACATGTAATATTGTGAATTAGCACATCCTGGAAAACATTTGGACACGTCTGGTACCGGGCAGGTTACTCATGGGTGTGTCTGTAGAGCAGAGATGAGCAAATCTTTTCTGTGAAGAACTAGATAGGACTATTTTAAGCTTTGGGGCCCCTCGGATCTCTTTCGCAATGATGTAACTCTGCAACAACCTCTGCCCTTGCAGTGTGAAAGCAGAGACCATACATTAAACAAATGAGCATGTCTGTGTTCCAGTAAAATGTATTTATAGAAACTGTATTTGAGGCTGGGCTGGTGGCTCACGCCTGTAATCTCAGCACTTTGGGAGGCAGAGGTGGGTGGATCACAAGGTCAGGAGATCAAGACCATCCTGGCTAACATGGTGAAACCCTGTCTCTACTGAAAATACAAAAACAAAAAAATTAGCCAGGCATGGTGGCGGGCACCTGTAATCCCAGCTACTCGGGAGGCTGAGGTGAGAGAATGGCATGAACACGGGAGGTGGAGCTTGCAGTGAGCCGAGATCGTGCCACTGCACTCCAGCCTGGGCAACAGAGCAAGACTCCATCTCAAAAAAAAAAAAAAAAAAGAAAAACTGTATTTGAAATTCATGTAATTTTCTCATGTTATGAAGTTCTGTGTTAAAAGGTAAAAATTGTTTTTAGCGTGTGAGCTGTTCAAAATCAGGAACAGGTTGGACTTTTTGGAAATGACAGTTTACAGACCCCTAATTCAAAACAGCTCTGTCCAGCGGACCTGCTGTGCCAAGGGGAGTGCTCTGCGTCCACTGTCTCCTTGCAGCAGCCACCAGCCACATGTGGCTACTGGACCCTTGAGAACCAGCCAGTGTAACTGAGGAACTGGATTCTTCACATCGTTTGATGTGAAGCACAGGCGTACAGAGGCTCTTCTACACGTGGGGCAGCAAGCAGGGACAGAAATAATCATGACACCATTGTTTTTAAACAGCAAAAGCAACTGATGGCATTTTCACACAATGGAAAATGATGGTAATAATAGCAAACATTTGTTAAGTGCTCTCTTTCCGCCCCGCAATGTTTTAAGCACGTTACATGTTTTGACATGTGGATTCTCACTGTTATGTAGTAGTGAAAATGAATAAACTATATAGCTACCTATACCAGCAGGGATGAATGAATCTTAGATACACTAAGTTGCATGAAAAAGCAAGTCGCAGCCAGGCGTGGTGGCTCACGCCTATAATCCTAGCACTTTGGGAGGCCAAGGCGGGTGGATCATGTGAGATCAGGAGTTCAAGACCAGCCTGGCCAGTATGGTGAAATCCCATCTCTACTAAAAATACAAAAATTAGCTGGGCTTGGTGGCAGGCGCCTGTAATCCCAGCTGCTTGGGAGGCTGAGACATGAGAATCACTTGAACCCGGGGATCTGAGGTTGCAGTGAGCTGAGATGCCACCACTGTACTGCAGCCTGGGCAACAGAGTGAGACTCTCTCAAAAAAAAGAAAAGAAAAGAAAAGCGAGTCAGAAAAACTACATGCCACGTGATACCATTTTTAAAACCTTAAAACCAAGCAAAATGAAACAACACTGCGGGGGAAATAAATGGTAGAATTATTACCAAAGCAAGGGAATTCAGGCCATGTTACCTTTGGGGGAGAGAAGGTGCCACCTGTGAGGGCCCACTGTGTTGAGGGGCAGCAGAATTCCTGACCTGTTCACATTTCCACTCCTCCATAGTAAAGGGTTTATAAGCAACATGTATATTGACTTAGTAGAACAGAGCTTTCATGTAATAAAAGCAATGACCATTGTAGCATCTCTACCGTTCGTTTCGAATCTGGTTTCCATTCACATTTAAGCAGATGTTCCATTAGCAGAGGGGTTTATATTTGTTGCCTTGGTTGGGTACTTTGGATTAGAAAAACATTGTTATTTTTTTCAGTTCAAGAACAAAGGGTTAAAACCTTTTGCTCCGGCCGGGCACGGTGGCTCACGCCTGTAATCCCAGCACTTTGGGAGGCCGAGGCGGGTGGATCACGAGGTCAGGAGATCGAGACCATCCTGGCTAACATGGTGAAACCCCGTCTCTACTAAAAATACAAAAAAAATTTAGCTGGGCGTGGTGGCAGTCGCCTGTAGTCCCAGCTACTCAGGAGGCTGAGGCAGGAGAATGGTGTGAACCCGGGAGGCGGAGCTTGCAGTGATCCGAGATTGTGCCACTGCACTCCAGCCTGGGTGACTGAGCAAGACTCCATCTCAAAAAAAAACAAAAAACAAAAACAAAACGTTTTGCTCAAATTTTTGTTTCATTAAATCTACTGGTGAGTTGAATGTTACCGAATCTAGCTGAGAGAATTTAGGTTGGAAATGAACATCTGAAAACTGTAAAATAACAAATAGATGTACTTATTCATGGTTTGTCACTAGAGTGTTCATTAAAAGAAAAATCCTAATGACACCTAGGGTGTTAGGACACTTCATTTAGGAGTATTTCATCCCTAAATTAATAACTTCAGAATTATGCAGTAGTTCATGGTAAGTTGGATTCAAAGTGACATTTTGTTCCTGAAGATTAGGTTTCGCTGTAGCAGTCCTAGAAGCCAGTCAGTGAGCTTATTGTTGAATAATGTGTCAAGCTTTTCTGTGTAATTTGTGCACCTTTGACTTTTTTCCTTATTATTCCGTCTTCATTCTTTCCTGTATTACTGACATGGGTTTATCTTTTCTCCCTTTAGAGAGTTTTGAGGTGACAGTCACCAAAGAAGGTGATAAAGGGTTCTTTCTTCCCCTCTTATGAATATTAACCCACTAACTTTGTTTATAAAATTGGGAATCAGCCCTTAAACAGAAGAAACTGTCATGCTCTTTTATCCTTATTTATTCTCCTACTTTGTTTCTATTTTAAAGTATATTGATGGAAATTGTATGTAACCAGACCCTTGGTTAGAAATATCTGGAAATCAGACATCCATTTGAACTGTATGGATAATACTGTACATTTTTGTTTAATCGAACTTCAGAGATTTGCTTCGTGACAATTTTCTATTAGTTGGAATTGTGGAAGGAGTGCAGTCTTATTTTCATGTGAAATACGTTTTGTGGAGTTTTACATAGACATCAAAACATTTATACTGTTCTCCCATGGACAAGAATGGAAACATAGCTTTTTAACTCCTAATTAAGCTTGTGAGCCAATTTAGATGCAGAGAAGTTCCCAGGCTGGTGTCTTTTTCAGGTTTGATAGGATAAAGTCCGAAACAAAGGCAAGTCTAGCCAGTCCCTCCCATAATAGAAACTGTGTCTGAATTGTGGATGATAAAATAGCTGTTGAAATGGATGCCTGACGAGTTGGTATTTCTACCTTTCTCATTGAGTAGTTTGTTTTGATTCCCTAATTTTAGCCAGGCTCATTGCACAGGAAGACTTGTTTCCTTAGATTTTTTTTTTTTTTTTTGACAGAATTTCTGTAATTATGGTGCTGATCCTATATCTCACGCTTCCTCCTCTCTCAACACATAACTGCGTTTTAGCTTCTCTCTGGTCCAAATCAAACCGGCTGCCAGCCCTCCCAGGAGCTGGGGCAGCGCTGGTGTTCTCAGGCCTGGCTGTGTGCTAATGAGACTCCTTTTACCCTCGAGCTATCTAAGTGCTCCTGTGGAATGCCTGTCTATATTTTCTTCTCTCTCTCTTTTGTATTCCTGCATGAATGGATGCAAAGTAAACAAGTTGCTTGGAAAGCCAGAATCTGCTTCATCTTACTAAAGCCCCAGAACTTCCCATGTTTAAAGCACAGTGCCCCTGCTTTGTCCACGGACCCTCCAAACCCCTGGCTGCCGAATTGTTGTCATTTATTTTCTTTGTGGGTGGAGAGTGGGGGGAGGAGGGCAAGGTGCAGAGGATCAACGTGGTAGGAATTCTAACCTGTTCTGCTTTGACTCCCTAGGTGAGATTTGTGGATTTAAAATTCACGGGCAGAATGTCCCCTTTGATGCAGTGGTAGTGGATAAATCCACTGGGGAGGGAGTCATTCGCTCCAAAGAGAAACTGGACTGTGAGCTACAGAAAGACTACTCGTTCACCATCCAGGCCTATGATTGTGGAAAGGGACCTGATGGCGCCAACGTGAAGAAGTCTCATAAGTAAGCAAGCTGGACAAAGAGTGAAAGTAACCCACCGAGTAGAAGTGTGTGTGCAGAACGAAAATAGTAGTGACTACTTGCCTGCTCCCCAAGACTGTGTTTTTGAAGTAGGCAGAAGATAGTTCTCAAGTATCCACAATTAGATTGTAAACTCTTGGAGGGCAGGAATCATGTCTGTCTACCCTTGTATACAGCTTCTAGCAAGAGCCTCGCTCACATTAGGCATATTAGGTTTTGGGGGGTTTTTTTGTTTGTTTGTTTTTTGAGATGGAGTTTTGCTCCTGTTGCCTAGGCGGGAGTGCAATGGCATGATCTTGGCTCGCCGCAACCTCCGCCTCCCAGGTTCAAGCGATTCTCCTGCCTCAGCCTCCTGCATAGCTGGGATTACAGGCATATGCCACCACACCCAGCTAATTTTGTATTTTTAGGAGAGATGGGGTTTCTCCATGTTGGTCAGGCTGGTTTTGAACTCCTGACCTCAGGTGATCCGCCATCCTGGGCCTCCTAAAGTGCTGGAATTTTAGATGTGAGCCGTGCCTGGCCTTTTATTTTTCGTTTTTCAGATGGAGTTTCGCCATTTCACCCAGCTGGAGTTTAGTGGCAAGATCTCATCTCATTGCAACCTCCGCCTTCTGGTTTCAAGCAATTTTCCTGCCTCAGTCTGGGATTACAGGTGCCTGCCACCACGCCTGGCTAATTTTGTATTTTTAGTAGAGAAGGGTTTCACCATGTTGGCCAGGCTGGTCTCAAACTCCTGACCTCATCATCTGCCTGCCTCGGCCTCCCAAAGTGCTGGGATTACAGGCATGAGCCACCGCACCTGTCCTAGGTTTTTAATGAATGAGTAAATAATTTTATCACACCAAATACTCTATTAAAGAAATAAAGGCGCTACGTTAAAAATTCAAAAAATCTGCGTCTCCCTTAGGAAGTTTATTTTGTTGTCATATTTACCTTTTGCTGTAATTCCTAAGGGCGTAAACTTAATCATTGTTGGCCAGGCGCAGTGGCTCACACCCATAATCCCAGCACTTTGGGAGGCTGAGGTGGGAGGATCACTTGAGACCAGGAGTTTGAGACCAGCCTAGACAATGTAGAAGATGCTGTCTCTACAAAACATAAGCAGTTAGCCAGGTATGGTGTCGCATGCCTGTGGTCTCAGCTACTTGGGAGGCTAAGGCAGGAGGATTGCCTGAGCCCAGGAGGTTGAGGATGCAGTGAGCCATGATTGTGCCACTGCACTCCAGCCTGAGTGTCAGAGTGAGACCCTGTCCCTAAAAAACAACAACAAAAAAAATTGGCCAGGCACGGTGGCTCATGCCTGTAATCCCAGCACTTTGGGAGGCCGAGGCAGGCAGATCACCTGAGGTGATTTTCACGTGAGGTCAGGAGTTCATGACCAGCCTGGCCAACATGGAGAAACCCTGTCTCTACTAAAAATACAAAATTAACTGGATGTGGTGGCACGTGACTGTAGTCCATGCTTCTCTGGAGACTGAGGCAGGAGAATCACTTGAACCTGGGAGGTGGAGGTTGCCGTGAGCTGAGATCACACCATTGCACTCCAGCCTGGGCAAAAAGAGTGAAACTCCATCTCAAAAAAAAAAAAAAAAAAAATTAGTCACTGCTGGTGGAAGTAGGCTGGCTTGCTGCCACAGTCCTGAGTGTGTTGCTCCACCTCCTGCCCATTAGGAACTGCAGGTGTAACAGGGCCTTGGACAAGACAACATAGAACAGGGGTCGCCATACCCCCGGACGTGGGCCAGTACTGGTCCGTGGCTGGTTAGGAACTGGCCCACACAGCAGGAGGTCAGCAGCATGTGAGCGAGTGAGCACTACTGCCCGAGCTCCACCTCCTGTCAGATCAGCAGTGGCATCAGGTTCTCATAGGAGTGCGAACCCGATTGTGAACTGTGCATGTGAGGGATCTAGGTTGCATGCTTCTTACAAGAATCGACTGCCTGATGATCTGAGGTGGGGCAGTTTCATCTCCAAACCATCCTCCCACCCCGATCTGTGGAGAAATTGCCTTCCATGAAACTAATCCTTGGTGCCAAAAAGGTTGGAGACCACTGGTGTTCTCAAGTCAAGCGTCTACAATTAGATTGTAAGCTCTAGTCTTTTCTCCACCACTTGCTAGCCCTTTGGCATTGTGCAAATTTAATTTTGTTGAGTCTGTTTCTTTTGTTTTCTTTACTTTTTTTTTTTTTTTTTTTTGAGGCAGAGTCTTGCTCTGTCACCCAGGCCGGAGTGCAGTGGCACAATCTCACTCAGCTCACTGCAACCTCCACCTCCAGGGTTCAAGCGATTTTCGTGCCTCAGCCTCCCAAGTAGCTGGGATTACAGGCACATGCCACCACACCCGGCTAAATTTTGTATTTTTGGTAGAGACGGGGTTTCACCATGGTGGCCAGGCTGGTCTTGAACTCTGACCTCTGGTGACCCTCCCGCCTCGGCCTCCCAAAGTGCTGGGATAGGTGTGAGCCACCATGCCTGACCTTGAGTCTCAGTGTCTCCTTAGCACATCTACTAAAGAAGGGTATGTGGGTGAGATGGGTCACATAACCCATTGTGAGGGTCAGACCGCCGGCATTGGGATGAGGAGGCTCGTGGTGAGCAGAGGGCGCAGCACCCCAGTGAGTTACTCCTCTTTCCACAGCGTAATGTTATTGTTTCCCTTGCAAAGGTCATATTTTGACCAAAGTCCTTGTCTGATTCAGAAGCATGCCCTGACCATTAGCCCTTGAAACCTACAGTTTTCTTTATTTGTAGCCAGCTCTGACGGCACCCTAATTTTCTTGGTAACTGAGCTGGGGTATTGGCAGGTGGCAAGGGCCTGCCCCTCCTGAGCTCTTCCATTTGTTGAATCAGACCAGGTGATGCCATGGTCTGTAGCCTATTCCCTAGAAGTAGGACAGAATTCGTTTGAACTCTCAGAATCAGACCATTTTATGCTTTCTCTGTTTCATACCCCTTCTTCCCTTGGCTCTATTTTTTTCTGGATTTTGCGACAAAATATGTTTCAACTTTAAAATTGGAGAACAAACAGACGTCTGGTATTGTTTATCTCCCTTCTGTCTGTCCTGTCCCATGTTGTCAAAAAAAACACCCAAGACTCTTTTATTTTAGATGATTGCTTTTTTGCTTTATTCTTAGGATATGGAAGAACCGACCCAAATCCCTCTTTTAACTTTCTGTTATCTCCACACTGAATGAAAAGCAGTGAATAGCTTGGTTTAATTTTTGACTTCATCATATGAAATTCATGAAACAAGGTATCAGAAACAGGAAATTTTAAAGTAAGGCAGAATTGGTATCTTTTGGGTAAACACACACACACTGACACCGAAAACAAGCAAAACAACCATATTTTTCTCCCTCCCTCCATCCAGAGCAACTGTCCACATTCAGGTGAACGACGTGAATGAGTACGCGCCCGTGTTCAAGGAGAAGTCCTACAAAGCCACGGTGGTCGAGGGGAAGCAGTACGACAGCATTTTGAGGGTGGAGGCCATGGATGCCGACTGCTCCCCTCAGTTCAGCCAGATTTGCAGCTACGAAATCATCACTCCAGACGTGCCCTTTACTGTCGACAAAGATGGTAAGAACGGAGGAGTGCGCTTTCCTTAGCTGGGTAGACAGTCCCTGCCAACCCCACTGACTTTACACCCCAGCTTCTGTGCTTTGTCAGAACTCCACGAAACTCACAAACGGGAGACCTAACCTGGTGTGCTTTCGCTTTTAATTGTAAAAACATTTAAGTTCCTACTTTGTCCCCTGACAGCTTCTTCTCTGGAACCTGAAAGTCCTGTGTTCTCCTGTTTTTTCGCTTTCCCACCAAAATCAAATAAAAATCCTCCCACCTGACATGGCTTTATTTTTTTAATCTTCTTAACTTTCAATCCACATGCATCTGTATGAGACTGACCTTTACATTTAGTTTCTCATTTTCTGTTCTTCATTAAGTTTTTTGTTTTTGTTTTTGTGGTATTTTTGGAGACATAGTCTCACTGCGTTCCCCAGGCTAGAGTGCAGTGGCACAATCTCAGCTCACTACAACCTCTGCCTCCTGGGTTCAAGTGATTCTCCTGCCTCAGCCTCTCGAGTAGCTGGGATTACAGGTGCCCGCCACCACACCCAGCTAACTTTTTTTTTTTTTTGTATTTTTAGTAGAGACGGGGTTTCACCATATTGGCCAGGCTGGTCTTGAAGTCCTGACCTCAGGTGATCTGCCCACCTTGGCCTTCCAAAGTGCTGGGATTACATGCGTGAGCCACCATGCCTGGCCATGTTCTCCATTAAGTTAGAATGTCCTGCCATATCTTTTTTCTTTTTCTTTTTGAAAGAAGGTCTTGCTCTGTCACCCAGGCTGGAATGTAGTGGTGCAATCATTGCTCACTGTAACCTTGACCTTCTGGGCTCAAGGGATCCTCCTGCCACAGCCTCACTAGTAGCTGGGACTGCAGGCACACACCTGTAGTCCCAGCTACTTGGGAGGCTGAGGTGGAAGAATCACTTGAACCCAGGAGGCAGAGGTTGCAGTGAGCCGAGACTGGGCCACTGCACTCCAGCCTGGGCAACAGAGTGAGACCCTGCTCCAAAAATAAAAAATAATATGACATTTGCATTGTTAATTAATGCACAGTCCAGAATCTTTGATGGAATTATGGACATTGCAAACACTTTCCAGAGATCTGTACTCACATTCAAAAAGCAGGCTTCTGTTCTAAGCGGGTGGGGGTAGGAAATCTCTTTCTTTTAATAAAGTAAATGTTTGATCAGTGATCTTGTATTTAATACTTGAGGTACTTGAATTATTTTGTCTTTTTAATTCTCTTAATGTATGGAGACAGTTAAATCTTAATGGAAAGCCCAACATAACACTGGGAGAGTAAGTGGAGACCGAGTTGTGTGGCTCCGTCTCTTCTGTTGAAACTCTTCAGGGTGGATTTCGTGTGTGTTCAGACTCAGGGAGGACAGGTTGCGGGTTAAGCATCACAAGCATATGTTTATTTTTGGCTGAGTACTTACAGGGCTTAAAGTGTATGCATTTTATCTTTCCGCCTAGGACAACAAAAGTATAACCAGCGTGGGTTTTGCTTCTCACTGTTGTTTTTGCCCCCTGTAAGGTTATATAAAAAACACAGAGAAGTTAAACTACGGGAAAGAACATCAGTATAAGCTGACCGTCACTGCCTATGACTGTGGGAAGAAAAGAGCCACAGAAGATGTTTTGGTGAAGATTAGCGTTAAGCCCACCTGTGCCCCTGGGTGGCAAGGTGAGTCTCATTCTCTCCCCTGCGCTCATATCTGTTCCTTTTTTTTTTTTTTTGAGATGGAGTCTTGCTCTGTCACCAGGCTGGAGTGCAGTGGCGCGATCTCAGCTCACTGAAAGCTCCACCTCCTGGGTTCCCGCCATTCTCCTGCCTCAGCCTCCCGAGTAGCTGGGACTACAGGTGCCCGCCACCACGTCCGGCTAATTTTTTGTATTTTTAGTAGAGACAGGATTTCACCGTGTTGGCCAGGATGGTCTCGATCTCCTGACCTTGTGATCCGCCCCCCCTTGGCCTCCCAAAGTGCTGGGATTACAGGCATGAGCCGCCACGCCCGGCCACATCTGTTCATAAAACTGATACGCTGCAGCAACCTAAAGTGTGTGTTTTCCTTCTCTCCTCCCCTGCTGATCTGTGGACCAATGCAGGATGGAACAATAGGATTGAGTATGAGCCGGGCACAGGCGCGTTGGCCGTCTTTCCAAATATCCACCTGGAGACATGTGATGAGCCAGTTGCCTCAGTACAGGCCACAGTGGAGCTAGAAACCAGCCACATAGGGAAAGGCTGCGACCGAGACACCTACTCGGAGAAGTCCCTCCACCGGCTCTGTGGTAAGGAGACCAGGCGTTCCTGCATCCGGCTGGCTTCGGTGAGGTGGGAGGGACCTTTACAACTGGAAATACTTGTGTGTGTTGTGTTCCTAATTATAAACTGTGATAGAGGATCTACATTTCTGAAATGAACTTTGCTGCCTTGCTGGCTAGTTTTAATACTGGATGGGCTTTGAATATGTTCAAACATCTATTGAATATGTTGTGTATATGTGCATTTTAAGAACCACTGGTGGCCAGGTATGGTGGCTTATGCCTGTAATTCCAGCACTTTAGGAGGCCGAGGTGGGAAGGTCACTTGAGCCCAGGAGTTTGAGACCAGCCTGGGCAATACAGCGAGACCCCATCTCTACAAAAAAATTGAAAAATTAACTGGGGATGTTGGCATGCACCTGCAGTTCCAGCTACTTGGCAGGCTGAGGTGGGAGGATCACCTGAATCCGGGAGGTTGAGGCTTCAGTGAGCCGTGATGGCACCATTGCACTCCAGCCTGGGCAATAGAGCGAGACCCTGTTTTAAAAAAAGAACCACTGATTTGAAGGAAGTATTTCTCCAACATACATTGAGAATCATCCAAAAAGGGCTTCTATAGGAATACATGGAGTGAGTTTTACATGAAATGAGATGTTTACTCACACACTGAAGAAAAAGGCCAGGGTGCGGGGGCTCATGCCTGTAATCTTAGCACTTCGGGAGGCTGAGGCGGATAGACTGCTTGAGCTCAGGAGTTCGAGACCAGCCTGGGCAATATGGCGAAACCCTGTCTCTGCAAAAAAATACAAAAACTAGCCAGGCGTGGTGGTGCACGCCTGTAGTCCCAACTACTTGGGAGGCTGAGGGAGAAGGATCACTTGAGCCCAGGAGGTGGACGTTGCAGTGAGCCAAGATCACACCACCGCATTCCAGCCTGGATGACAGAGTGAGAACCTGTCTCAAAAAGAACGGAAGGAAACATATAAGTAATATGATAGCTTTTGACAAACATGAACTAGAAAATCAAAACTAAAGATAGCCACATCTAACTTAGAATCTTCATAGACTTTCTATATTACAATATTGTGTGGAGAAATTGAGAGACAGAATTACTGGGAGACCCACCAGAAGGCTAGGTCTCTCTCTTTACTGTCGGCTATGGATATTTTTCTGGCTTATGGCTTATCTAAATGAAGAAGAAGTGAGGTATGGATGGCTGTCATGGAAGATGCTGAGGGAAGAGCATGTAGTTGGCTGGTGATAAATCCCACTAAATGAAGCACCGTTTTCATAAACTGGAAGTATATGAGTATACTGGGGTGTGGCAACTCCGAATCCAACTATTCGTAATTGTCACCTCAATATATATAAGTCAGGAGGTCTGGCACATTTTCTGTTTTAAACCATGCATGTAATTATAGTGTATGAAATTTATTCTGTTTCTCATTTCATGGTATTAAGCGAATTTTTTTTCAGCAGAATAAAGTTAGGAAGAATAGAAAGAATTTGAGTGCTTACTATATACCAGGCACTTTTTTTTTTCTTCTTTTTTTCTTTTTTCTTTGAGACAGAGTCTCCCTCTGTCGCCCAGGCTGGAGTGCAATAGTGCAATCTTGGCTCACTGCAACCTCTGCCTCCCGGGTTCAAGTGATTCTCCCGCGTCAGCCTCCCAAGTAGCTGGGATTACAGGCAACCACCATCATGCCCGGCTACTTTTTGCATTTTTAGTAGAGATGGGGTTTTACCATGTTGGCCAGGCTGGTCTCCAACTCCTGACCTCAAGTGATCCACCCACCTCGGCCTCCCAAAGTGCTGGGATTACAAGCATGAGCCACCATGCCTGGCCTTACGCCAGGTACTTCTATGTGTGTTTTAGCGTAGTCTTTCCAGCAAGCCTACAGAGTAGGTGGGTATTGACCTTGTTATAGAGGAATTAAACAATTGAGACTAAAGCAGGTTAAGTAGCTTGCTCAAGGCCACATATTCAGGAGCTGAGGTTTTAGTGTGTGTGTGTGTGGTTTCTTTTTTTTTTTAGACAGAGTCTCGCTGTCGCCCAGGCTGGAATGCAATGGTGCTATCTTGGCTCACTGCAACCTCCACTTCCCGTGTTAAAGTGATTCTCCCACCTCAGCCTCCCAAGGAGCTGGAATTACAGGCATCTGCCATCATGCCTGGCTAATTTTTGTAGTTTTGTAGAGACAGAGTTTCCCCATGATGGCCAGGCTGGTCTTGAACTCTTGACCTCAGTCGATCTGCCCTTCTCAGCCTCCCAAAGTTCTGGGATTACAGGCGCAAGCCAGCACGCCTAGCCTCAGGAGCTAAGATTTGGACCAAGGTCTTCTGTTACTCTCTAAAAGACCAGGCTGGTCCAGCCAAGGCCTGCTGCTCCGAGTAATAGCGTAGTCAAGAAGGAGCTTGCAAAATCTTTTCCTGTGGACAAAAAAAATTTTTTTTTTATTTGAATGTGGCAATACATAAGAACAGTTGGAAAACATTTTTTGTGTTCTTTGACTTAGTAATTTCATTTCTAGGAATTTATTTTAAGGGAATAATCATGGAGACACACAAAGCTGTGCATGCAGGTGAGGTTTAATAGGAAAAGGTTAGGGACAGCCTCAGTGCCCAGCTGGGAGGCCGGTCAGTAAGTGGTGCTGTATCTGTACAATGAAATGCTATTCAGGCCAGGCGTGGTGGCTCACACCTATAATCCCAGCACTTTGGGAGTCTGAGGCGGGTGGATTGCTTGACCCCAGTAGTTGGAGACTAGCCTGGGCAACATGGCGAAACCCCATCTCTACAAAAAACACAAAAATTAGCTGGGCGTGGTGGCATGCGCCTGTGGTCCCAGCTACTTTGGAGGCTAAGGTGGGAGGATTGCTTGAGCTCGGGAGGTCGAGGCTGCATTTAAACCAACACTGCACCACTGCACTGCAGCCTGAGCGACAGAGGAGACCCTGTCTCAAAAAAAAAAAAAAAAAGAAAGAAAGAAATGCTATTCAGATATTTTAAATTACATGATAGAAGAATATTACTAGGAATATACACATATTATGCACATACATAGCAGGACTCCACTTTTATTTTATTTGTTTATGTATATTTTGAGACAGGGTTGCACTCGCCCAGGCTGGAGTGTGGTGGCACAATCACAGTTCACTGCAGCCTCAACCTCCTGGGCTCAAGTGATCCTCCCACCTCAGCCTCCCGAATAGCTGAGACTACAAGGACACACCACCACACTTGGCTAATTTTTGTGTTTTTTGTGTTGGTTTTTTTTGTGTGGGGTTTCGCCATGTTGTCCAGGCTGATCTGCAACTCCTGGGCTCAAGCAATCTGTGTGCCTTGGCCTCCCAAAGTGCTGGGGTTACAGGTGTGAGCCACCATACCTGGCCAGGACTCCCATTTTTCTAAGAAAACACATCATTTTTGGGTATATTTATCAAAGGAGGACTGGGTGTTTATACTAAAATGGTATAATTTGGATCAGATTACCAGAAATGCTTCCTTTCCTTTCCTTTTTTTTTTTTTTTTGAGGTGGATTCTTACTCTGTTGCCCAGGCTGGAGTGCAGGGGCAGGATCTCGGCTCACTGCAAGCTCCACCTCCCAGGTTCACGCCATTCTCCTGCCTCAGCCTCCCGAGTAAGTGGGACTACAGGCACCCGCCACCACACCCAGCTGATTTTTTGTATTTTTAGTAGAGACGGTGTTTCACCATGTTAGCCAGGATGGTCTTGATCTCCTGACCTTGTGATCCGCCTGCCTTGGCCTCCCAAAGTGCTGGGATTACAGGCGTGAGCTACCATGCCTGGCCCTTTCCCTTCCTTATACAAATCCATGGTTGTTACTTTTATTTTTGTAATTTAAAACCCTGATTTTTGAAGAGAAGTAAACTGAAAGGGCCAAGTGTGGTGGCTCACGCCTGTAATCCCAGCACTTCGGGAGGCCGAGGTGGGCGGATCACGGGGTCAGGAGTTCAAGACCAGCCTGGTCAACATGGTGAAACTCCGGCTCTACTGAAAATGCAAAAATTAGCCAGGCGTAGTGGTGCGTGCCTGTAATCCCAGCTACTTGGGAGGCTGAGGCAGGAGAATCGCTTGAACCCTGGAGGTGGAGGATGCAGTGAACCAAGATTGCGCCACTGTACTCCAGCCTGGGTGACGGAGCAAGACTCTGTCTCGAAAGAAAAAAAAAAGAAAGTAAACTCGAACCAGCAGGTTGCCTAAGTGTAAGACAAGCATGTGCCTGGGGGCTTGAGGTGCACGGGACCTCTGGCTCCTCACGTGAGTTTCACTGAGCACTGTGGCTTCAGGTGCAGCCGCGGGCACTGCCGAGCTGCTGCCATCTCCAAGTGGCTCCCTGAACTGGACTGTGGGCCTCCCCACCGACAATGGCCACGACAGCGACCAGGTGTTTGAGTTCAATGGCACCCAGGCAGTGAGGATCCCGGATGGCATCGTGTCGGTCAACCCCAAAGAGCCATTCACCATCTCTGTGTGGATGAGACACGGGCCTTTTGGCAGGAAGAAGGAGACGATTCTTTGCAGTTCTGATAAAACAGGTAGGGTAATAGCTCTGCAAGCGATGCCGGGCCCCAGTGTCCAGTGGGGTGGATGCCGGCAGTGGACTCCCTCTCCTTTCCCAGGGCCCGATGCCAGGCCTGGTGCTCGTAGGCCATGTGCTGTGCTGTGTGCCTGGGGCACGTCCCCGAGGGCCACGGCCTGGGCGTTTGGATATTTGCTGTTGTTGCTCAGTGGGGTCCATGGTGATCACAGGCTCCGCTTCTCAGGAAAGCCCGGGTGTATTTGTTTCTAAGCTCCGTCTTGGCTCAGCTGAAGAGTTCATTTATGCAGATGAAATTGTGTCTTCAAAATCCATTCAAGAAACAGCTTTTATTTCTCCTTTGGGTCTTTAGTTGGCAATTTACCTGTAGAAACTGCCTTTGCAGATATGAATCGGCACCACTACTCGCTCTACGTCCATGGGTGCCGGCTGATCTTCCTCCTCCGTCAGGATCCTTCTGAGGAGAAGAAATACAGACCTGCAGAATTCCACTGGAAGTTGAATCAGGTGAGTGAATTGAAAATGCACTATTAGGGCTGGGCAAGCTGCTCACGTCTATAATCCCAGCGCTTTGGGAGGCTGAGGCATGAGGATTGCTTGAGCCCAGGGGTTCGAGACCAGCCTGGGCAACATACTGAGATCCTGTCTCTACAGAAAAAAACAACAACAAAAAAACCATGAAAATTAGCTGGGCATGGTGGCACACGCCTGTAGTCCCGGCTACTTGGGGAGCTGAGGTGGGAGGATTGATGGAGCCCAGGAGATCAAGGCTGTAATGAGCTGCGATTATGCCACTGCACTCCAGCCTGGATGACAGAGTGAGACTCCGTCTCAAAAGAAAAGGAAAAACACTAATTATGATCTTCTAAGAGAGAGTAAGCAGGTACTGCAACCTTGCACGTGACTGGCTGTGTATAGTCAGTGTATATTTATAATTTTATGATTTCTGTGTCTGTGGGTAATAGGGTAGCAAATTAAATCTGACAACTTTCCACTAAAAGCCTACATTTTTTCCCATATATTTTATATATACAGTATTGCTATAAAAATTGTGTATTTTATATTTGAAATACTGTTATTGAAATAAGCAGTGTTTGTTTAAAATTGGGATTGAAGCTGGGCATGGTGGCTCACGCCTGTAATCCCAGCACTTTGGGAGGCTGAGGCAAGTGGATCACCCAAGGGTCAGGAGTTCGAAACCAGCCTGACCAATATGGTGAAACCCCGTCTCTACTAAAAATACAAAAATTAGCTGGGTGTGGTGGCGTGTGCCTGTAATCCCAGCTACTTGGGAGGCTGAGACAGAATTGCTTGAACCTGGGAGGTGAAGGTTGCAGTGAGCCAAGATCGTGCCATTGTATTCCAGCCTGGGTGACAGAGCAAGACTCTATCTTAAAAAAATAAAAATAAAATAAATAAATACAATTGGGATTGAGATTCTTGTGTTTATTTATGCATCATTTAAAGCCTTGGCTCCTAAACTGTGCCAGGGAGCCCCAGGTGAATCAGCAGTTCTCGGCATCACAGGATATCTTAAATTTTCAAGGAACCAGCAATCTTGGCATCTTTCAGGTGCCACACAAACTGCTTCTTGAACTAGTTGACAGTTTTGACCTTAGGTAAAGTTACATTCCTTTTGATGATGTCATGCCTTTGCAAAGCTAATTTTCCTTTTTGGTGGTGGTGGTGGTGGGGTTTTTTTTTGTTTGTTTGTTTGTTTTGTTTTGTTTTGTCTTTTTTGAGACGGAGTCTCGCTCTGTCGCCCAGGCTGGAGTGCAGTGGCCGGATCTCACCTCACTGCAAGCTCCGCCTCCCGGGTTCACGTCATTCTCCTGCCTCAGCCTCCCGAGTAGCTGGGACTACAAACGCCCGCCACCATGCCCGGCTAGTTTTTTGTATTTTTTTAGTAGAGACGGGGTTTCACCTTGTTAGCCAGGATGGTCTCGATCTCCTGCCCTCGTGATCCGCCCGTCTCGGCCTCCCAAAGTGCTGGGATTACAGGCTTGAGCCACCGCGCCTGGCCTGTTTTTTTCTTTTTTTTAAGACAGAGTCTCACTCTGTCGAGTGCAGTGGGACGATCTTGGCTCACTGCAACCTTTGCTTCCTGGGTTCAAGCAGTTCTCCTGCCCAGCCTCCTGAGTAGCTGGGACTACAGGCACGTACCACCATGCCCTGCTAATTTTTGTATTTTTAGTAGAGACGAGGTTTCACCATATTGGCCAGGCTAGTCTTGAACTCCTGACCTCAAGTGATGCACCCACTTTAGCCTCCCAAAGTGCTGGGCATGAGCCACTGTGCCCAGCCGCAAAGCTAATTTTCTAGCAGTTGCTGTGATAAAAAGCAAATATCCTGTGAAAAACCCCACGTTACAGGAAACGAGAGAGCACTGTAAAATGAGAAACCTCATTAAAATCAGAATAGATCATTTCTTCTTTTGAGGTAGAGTTGGGATGAGAAGGAAACCTTTGGCCTTATCATCATTTATTTGTCTTGTGGAGTTAGTGGGCAAAAGCTGACATATGTTATATGTGCCTGCTTATATGTTATGTGTTATGTGCCTGCTTATGTGTTATATGTTACTAAAATATAATATTGTCTAAAATAATCATAGGATAGATCAAAGTAAAAGAGAATACATGAGAAAGGAAAAAGTATATGATAGTGGAAAGATGAAGTGGGTGTCCAGTTGGTAGCATTCATCTCTTTTTTTTTTTGAGACGGAGTTTCGCTCTTGTCGCCCAGGCTGGAGTGCATTGGCGCCATCTCAGCTCACTGCAAGCCTGCAAGTTCCGCCTCCTGGATTCAAGCGATTCTCCTGCCTCAGCCTCCTGAGTAGCTGGGATTACAGGCATGCGCCACCATACCCTGCTAATTTTTGTATTTTTAGTGGAGATGGGGTTTCTCCGTGTTGGTCAGGCTGGGTAGCATTCATCTCTTATTGGTGTATTTTTTTATTTATGTGAGTGATTATTTCTCAGAAACTATTATGATAATTATTTTCAAGAAACTAAAGAGGCCAGGCACAGTGGCTCAAGCCTGGAATCACAGCACTTTGAGAGGCTGAGACAGATGGATCACGAGGTCAGGAGATGGTGACCATTCTGGCTAACATGGTGAAACCCATCTTTACTAAAAATACAAAAAATTAGCCAGGCATGATGGCGGGTGCCTGTAGTCCCAGCTACTCGCGAGGCTGAGGCAGGAGAATGGTGTAAACCCGGGAGGTGGAGCTTGCAGTGAGCCAAGATCGTGCCACTGCACTCCAGCCTGGGCAAAAGAGTGAGACTCCATCTCAAAAAAAAAAAGAGAAGAAACTAAAGAAAGGCTTTGTCCTGGAAAAATATTTTTCAACATAGGTAGACATTTTAGATACAGTTCTGTCCATATTCTGTATGTATATATTTAGTATCTTCTAAGTATATACTGTTTAAAAACTGTATTATGGAAAATTTCAGACTTATATAAAAGCAGACAGATTAGTGTAAAGAATAGCCCTGTTTGCCCTTATACCTTCAACAACTGCCAACTCTTGGTCAATCTTCTTTCATTGTTACCCCTATTCGCTGCTGAAAATTTTTATTATGCCCTCAAATATTACTTAATAATTTTCAAGAAATCCCAAATAGAGCATTTCATTCTTGTAGATGCCTGTATGTCATTATGTATCTCTGATAGACTAGCAAAATCACAGCACTCTTTCACATTAAAAAAAAAACAGTTGGCCGGGCGCGGTGGCTCAAGCCTGTAATCCCAGCACTTTGGGAGGCCGAGACGGGTGGATCACGAGGTCAGGAGATCGAGACCATCCTGGCTAACACGATGAAACCCCGTCTCTACTAAGAAATACAAAAAAACGCCGGGCGCGGTGGCTCAAGCCTGTAATCCCAGCACTTTGGGAGGCCGAGACGGGCGGATCACAAGGTCAGGAGATCGAGACCATCCTGGCTAACCCGGTGAAACCCCGTCTCTACTAAAAAATACAAAAAACTAGCCGGGCGAGGTGGCGGGCGCCTGTAGTCCCAGCTACTCGGGAGGCTGAGGCAGGAGAATGGCGTGAACCCGGGAGGCGGAGCTTGCAGTGAGCTGAGATCCGGCCACT
>NC_037668.1:38245719-38471745 GCF_003255815.1 Theropithecus gelada | reverse complement strand
CAAAAAAAAAAAAAAAAAAGAAATACAAAAAAACTAGCCGGGCGAGGTGGCGGGCGCCTGTAGCCCCAGCTACTCGGGAGGCTGAGGCCGGAGAATGGCGTGAACCCGGGAGGCGGAGCTTGCAGTGAGCTGAGATCCGGCCACGGCACTCTAGCCTGGGCTACAGAGCCAGACTCCGTCTCAAAAAAAAAAAAAAAAAAAAAAAACAGTAAAATTGCTAATATGATCAAATAGTCAATGTTCAGATTTCAAGTAGCCTTATAAATGTTTTTGTTTTTACAATTTGTTTGAGTTACGACCCAGATAAGGGGCCCGCCACTGCAGCTGGCTGATGCGGTTTCACACGCTCATTCATCACGGGATGGGAACACAGTTTGATTTGGGGTGCCCTTGGAGCTGATGTTCATATTTATTGAGATCATCAACTTTGAGTTGGAAAATAAAATACATGTACTGTGGTATGCCTTATTCTGAGATTAAAGGCACTTTTTTTTTTTTAGGGGGGAGATAGAGTCTTGCTCTGTCACCAGGCTGGATTGCAGTGGCGCAATCTCAGCTCACTGTAACCTTTGTCTCCCAGGTTCAAGCAATTCTTGTGCCTCAGCCTCCTGAGTAGCTGGGTCTACAGGCGTGCCCCACCACACCTGGCTAATTTTTGTAATTTCGGTAGAGACGGGTTTTCACTATGTTGGCCAGGCTGGTCTCAAACTCCTGACCTCAAGTGATCTTGCCTTGGCTTCCCAAAGTGCTGGGATTACAGGCGTGAACCACTGCGCCTGGCCTAAAGGCACTTTTTATTTTTATTCAGAAAAGGAATGGCCAGTGGCAAACTAACTCAACCCTTTAAAGGGTGGGTATCCAGCTTGCCCATACAGGAACTTCCTGGTGCTATGCTATTGGCAGAGCAGAACTGGGCAGCTCCCCGCTTGGGCTGTGTCCTGTGGTTGTGAGCAATGCATGCCACGTAGTTTAGAGATGGCCTAGAGAGGCTGGACTTCTTTTGGTGAGATGTATTTGCAGGTATTTTGTGGTTAGATTTTCTTCATCCTTTTCCTTCTAGGAAGACCCTTGTTTTGGGTGACTCGGTTTCCATGGGCATTGTTGAGAAGGAAAGTGGACATCTCACCACCCCCGCTTCCCTTTGTCTCTGTAGGTCTGTGATGAGGAATGGCACCACTACGTCCTCAATGTGGAATTCCCGAGCGTGACTCTCTATGTGGATGGCACGTCCCACGAGCCCTTCTCTGTGACTGAGGATTACCCGCTCCATCCATCCAAGATAGAAACTCAGCTCGTGGTGGGGGCTTGCTGGCAAGGTAACTGTCATTACCCCCAGCCCTCGACTCGAGAATTAAGTTGTACCTCTTTACTAGGTTGGTGGCAGCAGGCTGTGGTCAGCGTCTTACAGCCTTACCTTCGTGTCCTGGATCTCTTCCTTCCATTTCCTGTGTACATCCTATATGGGGACATTGCCGATGCCCCACTCTAGCTAGTGTAGCTCCATCTGTGGGTGCTCCATAAAGGTGATAGGACTGACCACACCGTCACCTTTCCCGGAAACCCAGGAGGGAGCGTTGCACAGAGGGAGAGTGTAGTCGGGGGAACTGTTTTATAAATTAATCCGTCTGTTGAAAGGCTCACAAGGACAAAGAGGCAACAGCAAGAGTCAGGCAGAGAAATAAAGGACACAGAAGTAGAAGCATGCCTTGGACCTGGAGGACTCTTCCAGAGTGTTTATCACTTGGTGACCTGGTAGGAGGGCTGCGAGGGCTCTGTTCACCCTCAGCAAGGGCCAATGGGGGAGGGTTCCATCGAAGTCTGCTGAGAGGGGACACGATAACCACCAGAGCACCAGTGCTTGTTACTTGTACTTACCAAGTGGCAGGCTGTGTGCCAACTCCTTTATACACGTCATCTCACCTAAACCTTAAAATCCCTTTTTTATAGCTGAAGAAACTCAGGCCTAGAGACGCAACAAGCCAAGCGTCACCCAGCTGATTAATCAGGAGCTAGGGTTTTGAATTTTTTTACTTTGAAAAGCCTGTGGGTCAGGTGTGGTGTCTCACGCCTATAATGCCAGCACTTTGGGAGACCGAGGCGGGCTGATCCCTTGAGGTCAGAAGTTCGAGACCAGCCTGGCCAACATGGTGAAACCCTGTCTCTACTAAATATACAAAAGTTAGCCAGGCATGATGGCGTGTGCCTGTGATCCCAGCTACTCAGGAGGCTCAGGCAGGAGAATCAGTTGAACCGGGAGGCAGAGGCTGCATGAGCCAAGAATGCCCCATTACACTCCAGCCTGAGCAACAGAGTGAGACCCTATCTCAAAAGAAAAAGAAAAACCTCTGTATTCCGGTCGCACACTCAGACCCACCAGATCAGTGTTTTTATTATTGTTGTTATTTTAATTTTTTATAAACATGGGGTCTCACTGTGTTGCCCAGGCTGATCTCAAACTCCTAGGCTCAAGAGATCTTCCCACCTCAGACTCCTAAAGTACTGGGGTTACAGGTGTGAGCCACCGTGCCCGTCTCAGACCTGGGGTTTTAAGCCGTTTTTTGTGCCATGGAGCCCTTGGGTGGTCTGGCAAGGCGGATAGATCCCTTCTTACTAATCTACAAAATAAATGTCTAGGATTTCAGGGCAATCAGTTCAACTGAAACATCGTTATTAACATCCTGAAATACCACATTTGTGAAACAGTAACACCGGTGGTACTTTATGTTAACAAATGAAGAACCAGCTTTAGCAGCAGGTCCAACAGTGGTGTAAGTTCCAAGTTGTGAGGGCTGTGTGAGGATCCCGGTGGCAGCTGCAACAGCTGTGGCCTGATATGCAAATATCAGTGCCTTCTGTTGTTGACAAAGTTGCAGTCATTGCTAACACTGCTGTGATGTATAGCCTACATTTATAACCAAAGGAAATGCTGAATTTCAGAAGTTAGTGGAAATAAGCATGTAGTTTTTCCTATCCAAGTTCATGGAACCCACCCCAGAGGTTCGTGATTGCCACTTTGACCCTTGCACTGGACTCTGTGCTGTGTCATTTCAAGATGTCATCATCATCAATTACTTTTTGATTTTTTTTTTTTTTCCTCCCTGTGGAAACATTGTACCTCGAGTAAGGTTAGAAATTTATGGAAGATAGCTGGGCGCAGTGGCTCACACCTGTAATGCCAGCACTTTGGGAGACAGAGGCAGGCGGATCACTCGAGATCAGGAGTTCGAGACCAGCCTGGCCAACACGGCAAAACCTTGTCCTTAGTAAAAATACAAAAATTAGCCAGGCGTGGTGGCGTGCGCCTGTAATCCCAGTTACTTGGGAGACAGGAGAATCACTTGAACCTGGGAGGCGGAGGTTTCTGTGAGCCAAGATCATACCACTGCACTCCAGCCTGGGCAACAGAGTGAGACTCTGTCTCAAAACAAACAAACAAAAGCCCCACAGATTCTTTAAAACTCAGTTAACAGGAGAGAGGATCTCCTCTTCTTTTTTTTCGGTGGATTCTGCCACTTTTGCTACACCTTTGCCGTGGAGAGCTTGGGCTGTGGGCAGCAGCTTCATTCCCTTCTACCAGCGTGTTGTAGGGGAATCTTGGTGTGTGTGGAGGTTGCACAGTCCTATGACTCACATGGGCTTCACCTGGATACAACTCTAGCCTTGCCCCTCGACGCGTCCCCACACAGCCGCAGCCCAAAAGGGGCCCCAGCACACCATAGAGGGGAGGGCTACAGGGCTGCAGGGCTTGAGGAGCAGCCTTTCTCCTACAACATGACCTGGAGAGTGCTGGTTCTGTGCTCAGCCGCCACATGTGGGCCTTTCTGGTAGGTCGTTATAGTCAGGACACTGGATCCAGGAGCTGGAGGAGCTGAAGGTGGTTAGGGTCCCCAGGTCCACAGTAGGCTATGCTTCCCAAGGTGGGTTCCTTAGCCTCTGCATCTCCCTCTCATTCAGAAAAAGTGATTGAAAATGTCGTCTTTCGTCTATCACCCAAAGGTTAATAACCGCTAGACAGCTGTACACTTGTTTGGAGCTTCCAAAATATACGGACTTCCGCATGTTTACTTTGTACCAGGCTTTGGACACGTGTGTGCTATGCCGTTTTGCCTGCACAGTGTCTTCCCTATTAGGAAAAGAGGTGCTGTGGATCCGGAACTTGGTGTTATTTATATCGGGAACAGCGCTACAGCCCAGGCTCACCCTCTGTGGAGTGTCCTACTTCATAGCGCGGATTGGGGAGGGGAACGAATTCCGTGTGTGTACTTTCATTCATCTTATTTTGAATCTAACGTATGTTTTGGCAAGGAGGATGTGGGAAGGTGGAATAAAAGAAGAAAACAAAAGAAGCCTGGGGTTGGGGGTGGTAAATGTCACGTCTGGGAAAAGGTGATCCAGTACAAGCTTGCATCCAGATGGGTACATCCCAGAGCGGGATCACAAAGGAATTTTCTCCTCTTGGTTTGTACTTGGTTGCCTCAAACCTGGTTTTCAAGGTCTGGTTTGAAGACCCTAACCTCTTGGTCCTTTTCTATTGTCTTTGTCTTGCTTTTCCACAGAGTTTTCAGGAGTTGAAAATGACAATGAAACTGAGCCTGTGACTGTGGCCTCTGCAGGTTGCTGGATTTTTTCCTTACATTCACTATTGTGTTTCATTTAAAGATGAGATACTGATTCATTCCACGTGTAGCATGAAATGCCCCAGTTGCATTTTGGTCCCGGACACCATCTGAGCCGCTTCCCTGCATTGCGCTTCCCCATTGCTTCTTGGAGTTCCCTTTTCTGCCCATTCTGACCCCAGCTGGAGTGAGGACAAATGACATCTCAGGCAGTGCACGCATGGGACTTTTCCCCCCATCCAGTTTGACCCTGACCCCACTGCATGAGGCTCCCTGCTTTTTCAGTCTCACAGGCAGGGTTTGGGAGGCCGCCTCATGACTGTCATGCGGCTGAACCACGAGACAGGAAAAGACTTGTTTCTAGATATTCTGTCCTGGTTGGCAGTAAATTTTAAATTGACTTTTTTTTGTTTGTTTGTTTGTTTGTTTTTGAGATGGAGTCTTGCTCTGTTGTCCAGGGTGCAGTGGCGCGATCTTGGCTCACTGCAACCTCTGCCTCCTGGGTGCAAGCAATTCTCCTGTCTCAGCCTCCCGAGTAGCTGGGACTACAGGCGTGCACCACCATGCCTAGCTAATTTTTGTATTTTTAGTAGAGATGAGGTTTCGCCAGGCTGGTCTCGAACTCCTGACCTCAGGTGATCCACCCACCTCAGCCTCCCAAAGTGCTGGGATTACAGGCATGGGCGTTTCTTAGAAGCCTTAATTCCTAGTGATGATTTACAGCGCCTGATTTCCTTACCAGAATGAGACACATTGCTGAAAATGTGTCCCTTTTCCTTCTTCAGTTTAAGAACAAGGTTTAGTGTAACCTGTTTTTGGCTCTTTGTTGTCATCTATCAAGGGCCATTTTCTGGGTTTTGGTTTTCCTTGTAACATCTGCACTTCTCAGCAGTCCTCAGGAGGAGGCAGGAAGGATGGGACTCAATACCATAGCATCCTTGAAATAGGCCGTTCTGTGCAGGGAGTATTTTAAGCCTCCCTTTTATCCTCCCTGCCTCGCTTGTGTGGGTTCATTCCCCAGGGCGTGCCAGGTAGAGAAAACAGCCACGTGGAACCCAGCCACCTGAGAAGGCAGTGGCTGGAGAGGCTGGCGGCGTAGGAAGTGTCACCACACACCCTGGTGATGAGAACAGGGTAGGCCACCTTACTGGGGAGTGGCCAGAGGTGTGGGGACCCTCAGGGAACCTCTTGGCTTCAGGTGAGGCGCCCCCAACTCTCCCTTTCTCCAGGCCATGTGCATGATCATAAACGGTTTAATTTCTTCATTGCGCTTCCATGTAGATTGCAAGGCTAACAGGACTTGGTATGAACTAACCCGCATGTCCATCCACCGAGCTGCCAGCACCGGTAACACCGTCTTGAGTGAGAAGTGAGTTGGGTGATGCCGAGCTGCATGCCTGACTCTTCCGCCTTTTCTCCCGACCCGAAGGTGGCGACCTGCACATGACCCAGTATTTCCGAGGCAATCTGGCTGGCTTAACTCTCCGTTCCGGGAAACTCGCAGATAAGAAGGTGATCGATTGTCTGTATACCTGCAAGGAGGGGCTGGAGCTGCAGGTCCCGGAAGACAGTGGCAGAGGCGTGCAGGTAACACGGAGCGCTCCACTGCACAGCACCCATGGGCCCTGGAGGCTGCAGCCCCAGAGGCTGGTGGGATGAGGGAGTCATCTGTGATTGATCCGTTTACTGTTGGGTTAAAGAGTTGTGTTTGTTGGACTTAAACGAGCTTTTCTTTCTCAAGTCAGCAATTCCAGTCGACCCCAGGCCAGTCCCCTTCGTAGAGGCATCGTGGTTTCAGCTCCTGCAGTTACCGCCTTATTCCCCTTCTCTGTATGTCTGATGTGATTTCAGATCCAAGCACACCCCAGTCAGTTGGTATTGACCTTGGAGGGAGAAGACATCGGGGAATTGGATAAGGCCATGCAGCACATCTCATACCTGAACTCCCGGCAGTTCCCCACGCCCGGAATTCGCAGACTCAAAATCACCAGCACAATCAAGTACGTCCTGATTTTCAACAGTAGGCCTGTTTCGCCCAATGACACTTGTATATTTAGGTTTTTAAGACAGCCTAGCCCCTTCTGTAGGGAAAGGTGAGCCGTTGTGTGTTACCAGAAAGTGCGGGGGAGAGATCTGAGTGACATTTATGCATCATGTTTGCAAGTGTGTTCCTGGAGTGGCCCCGGCAGGTGTTAGTAGGGGCCTGTGTATCCCACCTCCATGTGCCTTTGCACAGGTGGGCTCCAAGATCGGCTCCCAAAGCCCTGACCCTTTCCCATTTCTTGCTGGCAGGTGTTTTAATGAGGCCACCTGCATTTCGGTCCCCCCGGTAGATGGCTACGTGATGGTTTTACAGCCCGAGGAGCCCAAGATCAGCCTGAGCGGCGTCCACCATTTTGCCCGAGCAGCTTCTGAATTTGAAAGCTCAGAGGGGGTGTTCCTTTTTCCCGAGCTTCGCATCATCAGCACCATCACGAGAGAAGTGGAGCCTGAAGGGGACGGGGCTGAGGACCCCACAGGTAACGTGCTCTGTGGGGCGCGGCCTGCCTTGCCTCGGCCGGAAGCCCTGCTGTGGTGGTGTATTTGCAGGGCTCTTTGTCTTTGTGGGATCTGGGGAGGTTTTAATGTTTTGTTGGTGTTCTCTCGGGTTGCTTCTGGAATCTGACCGGTGAGCTAGAGCTCAGGGTGATCTCTGGAATCCCATCTGGAGGGGTCTTGCATCTTTTCCTGGTCGCTCTCAGGCTTTGAGATGTGGCTTGAGGTTGAGGGGGTTGAGGGCACTTGCGGGAGACCCTGCTTGTGCCTGCCAAGCTGGTCAGCCCATGGGGGCACAGTGTCCCCACAATTTTTACCCTGGACACATGAAACTCCCCCATTTCTTTTTCTTTCTTTTTTTTTTTTTTTTCTTTTTTTGAGTTGGAGGCTCGCTCTGTCACCCAGGCTGGAGTGCAGTGATGCAATCTTGGCTCACTGCAACCTCCACCTCCTGGGTTCAAGTGATTCTCCTGCCTCAGCCTCCCAAGTAGCTGGGATTACAGGGACCCACCAAGACGCCCGGTTAATTTTTGTATTTTTAGTAGAGACGGTGTTTCACCCTGTTGGCCATGCTGGTCTCGAACTCCTAACCTCAGGTGATCCACCCGCCTCGGCCTCCCAAAGTGCTGGGATTACACGTCTGGCCATTTCTTGAAAGCAACTCACGCTTCTGTCATGTAGGTTTGGGGTGAGCCGGCAGGGCATCGAGTGTGCCCCACCATGCTGGGCCCCACTGCCCCTGCTATATTTCTGGTTGGGCCTCTTTTGCAGTTCAAGAATCACTGGTGTCTGAGGAGATCGTGCACGACCTGGATACGTGTGAGGTCACAGTGGAGGGAGAGGAGCTGAACCACGAGCAGGAGAGCCTAGAAGTGGACATGGCCCGCCTGCAGCAGAAGGGCATCGAAGTGAGCAGCTCTGAGCTGGGCATGACCTTCACAGGTAAGGGGAGCGTCGCAGCCATGCTGGTGAGCCAGGCCGAAACAGGGGACCTTGAGAGCTCTTGGCTGGCTGCCGCCTGCCATCTGAGAATGTTGAGTTATCTTAGAGGGAGATGGGGAAGGAGCACGGTCACTGGGATCATTGTTGGCTGCATGCACACTCCTGTCTCCTGGACAGGAATCGGATGGGTAGCCACTACTCTCTAAAGGGGGAGGGTTGAGGCGTGGGATGGCACGTCCCCCGCAGAGGGAAGAATGCCCCTGTGCACACTGCATTTATTCCCATGGCTGGAAGGCCAACTTGTGTGACCCCTTGGCCTAGCTAACCCGGTGTCTGATTGAGCCTGCCTGTGCTGACGGCTGCAGCCCTGCCCATGCTCCTGCCCGAAGCCACCCAGCAATCTTCCCCCTTTCCACCCCCGCAGGTGTGGACACCATGGCCAGCTACGAGGAGGTTTTGCACCTCCTGCGCTATCGGAACTGGCACGCCAGGTCCTTGCTTGACCGGAAGTTTAAGCTCATCTGCTCGGAGCTGAATGGCCGCTACATCAGCAACGAATTTAAGGTGGAGGTGAGTACGGGGCTCCCACAGAGCAGGGCCAATAGCAGCAGTGAGTGAGTGCTCTGATTCGCAGCCCTGATGTTCACAACTGCCAGCCCTTAGAGCATTCACGGTGGCAGCTGTACAGGCTCATTCTAGGGGGCTGCCTTTCCAGCCTGGGGCCTGCTGCAGGTTACACCTGGGCTTGTTGGGAGTGACAGGTTATGTTTGGGGTGGGGGGTGCTCCCCTTTCCCCTGCTGCCTCAGCCTGAATTGTAGCCAAAGGAACCTTGGAGGGAGGTGACAAAGAGCAAGTGGCAGTTAATGCCTCTGGGGCTTCTTGAGATTTCCCATGAGAGAAACAGGAGGATGTTGTTTGATTGATTGATTGATTGATTGATTGAGACGAGTTCTCACTATGTTGCCCAGGCTGGTCTTGTCCCCACTGGGCTCAAGCAATCCACCTGCCTTGGCCTCCCAAAGTGCTAGGATTACAGGCATGAGCCACTGTGGCCAGCCAAGGACGCTGTTTTAGAAAGAGCAGCTCCCAGGGAACCAAAAGTTCTTTGCATCTGTGCCAGGTCACTGGCCCTTCTGTGAATGAAGTTGAGTCTTCGGCCCAGGTTGAGACGGGCTCATGCAGGGACCCGCACGGGCAGGACCAGTACTGCTGAGGCTGGTGATGGTGACTCACAGGCCACACTGAGTAGAGGGCAGCTCATCCTGCTCTGAGGTCGTCTACAGACCTATCCAGCAGCTGCTTCATTGCTCAGGCCCTCTGTGGCCTGGAGAAAATTGACCCAAAGTTACTCTTAGCAGTGGAACATCTCACCACAAACTCAAGAGCAGAATGCTAAATTCAGTGCTGCAGAACCAACGCCTGTTTTGTTTGAGCCAAAGGGGAACAGATTGGAAAGGAAATCAGTGGTAGTGATTGGTGCTGTCTGTCACACGACTGTGGTTTGAGGAAGAAAGGTCTGCGCCAGTGCTTCCCAAACGACCCAGGGGGAGGGCCGTCGGCTTGTTTTTCTGCTCTTGTTTTGAGCATAATCTTTTATAAAATGCAAGAAAAATGGATTGCGGCCAGGTGTGTGGTGCTTGTCTGTAGTCCCAGCCACCTGAGAGGCTGAAGAGGGGGGATTACTTGAGCACAGAAGTTCCAGGCTGCAGTGAGTCGTGATCATGTCTGTGAACAGCTCCTGTGCTCCAGCCTGGGCAGCACAGCAAGACCCAGTCTCAACAAATAATAATAATAATTAGAAAAGTGATACATTTCTGGAACGTCTGACAATACTAGATTGTTACAGCAGTTTCTAAGTGCTTAGTACTCTCTTTTGTTTGGTTGGTTTTTATTTTTCTGTTTCTGTTTTTTAAGTGCTTACTCTTGATTTTTTTTTTTTTTTGGTCTATCTTTTTCCCGTAGCTCCATTTGCCCCCAGCTGCAGTCCAGGAGCCACTCTGAGTGGCACTGGTCATGCCAGCTGCGGGACTCCACTGTCACCTCTTGGACAGGCTCAGGATGTCTCCAGTGTTCCTTTCTCTTTCTCTGCTGTAGGTGAATGTAATCCACACGGCCAACCCCATGGAACACGCCAACCACATGGCTGCCCAGCCACAGTTCGTGCACCCGGAACACCGCTCCTTTGTTGACCTGTCAGGCCACAACCTGGCCAACCCCCACCCATTTGCAGGTAGGACAAGGGGAGGGAGACCGAGCGGAGATGCTCCATGCCGTCCACCCTGCCCCCACCCCACCGTGGGCACAGCCTCCTGCTCAGCATGACTGCCGGTCAGTCCCTGTCCCAATTATTCCCCGTCACACACAAGAAAACGAAAGCCCTCAGAGGGCAGATGATGTCACCCGCAGCCGTAGAGCAGGATGTGGCCGAGCCAGATTCGAGGCCCATGCTGAGCTTTTCCTGGTATTTCCTCCTGGCCTCTGGGTTCAGATGAAGCATGCCGTCCAGACCGTTTTGACCAGGCACAGCCGAGGAGGTCAAGGGCACGGTGGCCCTCTGGGCTGAGTGACCTCACTCACGCCTCGCCCCCTCATTCTCCCACAGTCGTCCCCAGCACTGCGACCGTTGTGATTGTGGTGTGCGTCAGCTTCCTGGTGTTCATGATCATCCTGGGGGTGTTTCGGATCCGTGCCGCACATCAGCGGACCATGCGGGATCAGGACACCGGGAAGGAGAACGAGATGGACTGGGACGACTCCGCATTGACCATCACTGTCAACCCCATGGAGGTAGGAGTGGGCAGGCGACCTCCAAGACTGAGAGGCAGTGCGGGCCAGGGCCTCCGAGAAGCCAGTATGGCGCGGCTCCTTCGGATTCACACGCTTTCCATCGCATCATCTGCTCAGCAAGCCTGGGGCTTAGGTGTCTTCATGGGTAAACCGAGGCTCAGAGAGGCCTTATTCAAGGCCGTGCTGCCTACTAAGTGTGGAGATGAGCCGTGCCAGGGCTGGGCGCTCTTGGCCATGGGACTCCTGAGAGAATTCTCTGGTGGGGTAGCCGGGGTGCTGTCCCCAGCTGCTTTGTATGTGGGTGACTCCATGGGTACTGACTGGAGCTTTGTTTTCCCTTCACTTCTTTTTTGTTTTTGTTGCTGAGACGGAGTCTCGCTGTGTCGCCCAGGCTGGAGTGCAGTGGCGCCATCTCTGCTCACTGCAAGCTCCGCCTCCCAGGTTCACACCATTCTCCAGCCTCAGCCTCCCGAGTAGCTGGGACTACAGGCACCCGCCACCACGCCTGGCTAATTTTTTGTATTTTTAGTAGAGATGGGGTTTCACCGTGTTAGCCAGGATGGTCTCGATCTCCTGACCTCATGATCCGCCCACCTCGGCCTCCCAAAGTGCGGGGATTACAGGCATGAGCCACCGCGCCCGGCCTTCCCTTCACTTCTGGCTACTCTCGCTGGGGAGGGAGACGCTGGGGCAAGTTCTCCCTCCTCTGTGGCTGTGGAGAGAATGCTGGGTGACAGGGCTGTGGGCAGGGCCGGACTCACGTGGCCGTCACTTCTCCTTGCCAGACCTACGAGGACCAGCATAGCAGTGAGGAGGAGGAGGAGGAGGAGGAGGAAGAGGAGAGCGAGGACGGCGAGGAAGAAGATGACATCACCAGCGCAGAGTCGGAGAGCAGCGAGGAGGAGGAGGGGGAGCAGGGCGACCCCCAGAACGCGACCCGGCAGCAGCAGCTGGAGTGGGATGACTCCACCCTCAGCTACTGACCCGCGCCCCCGGCCATCTTGGTTTCTGCTTCCAAAGACTCTGCTGCCATCTGTTCTCCCAGTCCCAAGGGTCCACGATGTACAAAGTCATTTCAGCCAGTAGGTGTGCAGACCCCTCCCCGCCACGATCGTCGCCGTGCTTGGTGTGTAGGACCCTAGGCTCCCGCCTGCCCTCTGCCTGGTCGCTCTCTTCAGTCCCACGAGGAGCCGACACGTCCTCTGTGGCCGCCATCCGGCTCGCACAGGGGCCTCGCAGCGCCTCAGGCCCTGCATTTGTGTCTGGAGTCTCCCCCGCCCCGGGGAGAGGACGCTGGCCCCTCGCACTCCAGAAAAGCCATGCCAGCTGGACTCGTTGACAAAGGGTAAAACATGCTCACTCCCACCCGGTAATCATTTTTTTCTTTTTTAAAAAAAGTTTTTATTTTTTCCAAACTAGTGCATGTATAAATAATGGCAGGATGGGGGGGTACTGTGTAGATGATTAACTGACTTTTTAATATTTTGTAAATAAATCGGATTCCTTGTGTCCTTTGTGCTAGTGTAACCCGGGACTGGAATGTAAAGTGAAGTTCAGAGCTCTGAGCACGGGCTCTTCCCACCGGGCCCTCCCTCCCCCAACGCCGAAGGGAGAGGCCCAGCCCCGTCCCAGCCCCGTCCCAGCCGCTGCTCAGGTCTGAGTGTGGCCGGGAGTCAGGGTCACAGGCCTTTAGCTGTGCTGCTCAAGAGACCAAACCAGGGCCGCCCTTTGGCAGCTACAAGTAGCCGGGCCTCACCTTTGGGATTTGACCTAATTTGGCGTGGGGTGCAGGGGTGCGGGGTCACTGGCCCCTTTTCCACACTCCTCCGACAGCAGCTCCCTGTGCAGTGGCCTGGTCTCACCGTGTGCAGCCTTGTGGTTTATGCTTAGATGTGCATTTCCCTGCTGGTAAAAGGAGAAACTGACAGGTGTCCTGCAGACCGGCTGACCACTCCCTTCGGAGAAGGCAGGAGGCCTGAGTGATCTGTACTCAGAACGTCCAGCAGAGACCCATGGCCTGAAGGCAAAGTGCTGGAATTTTCCACAACAGCCTGTTCTCTCCTCTCCTCCTCCCCAGAGCCCCCGCCCCCGTGGGATGCCTCCTGCCATCAGGGGGGTTGAAATCCCTCTCCCCCCAGGAGCCCTGCTGCTGTGTTCAGGGGTAGGGCAAAAGGAGAGAAAACAGTCATGGTCTAAAAACCCACATAGCACTTTGCTCTTAGTTACATGTAAACTTTTAGATTCCTAAAACGGGTGGGCAATCATTCTGAATACTGTTCTGTGACCCTGACTGCTGGTTCTGAGGACACTGGTGGCTGTGCTGTGCTGTGTGTGGCCATCCTCCATGTCCTGTCCCTGTAGCTGCTCCGTTTAGACAGCGGACAGACGCTCACGCCCAGGGGATGTCCTCATGCTGTCACTGCGCGGTTTCCCTTCGCAGATGTGTATATTGATGATTGACAGGTCAGAAAGTGTATCTGCTACAATAAAGTTCTGGTTCTAACTCCAGCCGGAGCGGGGTTTGTCTTCTCTCCTGTTTTGGTTTTAAACCTGCACTCCCTTGTTTCTTTTTGAGCCGAGAACATAAGAACATAAAAAGACTTGTTCTTTCTTTTCATCTGCCTTTACTTCTCATTTCAAGGTTTCACAGAGTGCTGGTCTCAACCCACATCAGTGATACTGAACTCGCCTTCCCCAGACAGAAACATGAAATGACTTAAAAAAATAGAAAATATTCTTCTCGCCAGGCACACAAGACTGTACACCCAAACCAGAAACGCTGTGGCTGTGCAAAGTGTGCTCCCACGCCCGCGCACACAGGCGCACTTAAATAAATAACACGCGCACGCACGGCTTTCCCCATTTCAAAAAGGCAGATGGTCTGGTGAGTTTCAGCACTTGCTAGGAACAGGCGTGTGGCCAGGGAGGTGCCCCGCGGGTAGCACTGGCTGCTGACGGACCCCTGGTGGATCAGAACAGAGCTGGCACCTGAGCCGCTGAGCAGGCGGCTACTTCTGGCTCTGTTGAGTTTTGGAAGACCTTTGAGAGATCAACAGTATCACCGGGTAGGTCCTGAGTCCACGGCTGATACGTTAGGGTCACCTGGGGGCTGCTAAAAGCCCATAGTCCTAGCCCCATCTGCAGAGTTGGCTTCTGAAGGCTGGGAGAAGCCCTGGAACCTGCATTTCTTTTTTTTTTTTTTTTTTTTTTTTGAGACGGAGTCTCGCTCTGTCACCCAGGCTGGAGTGCAGTGGCCAGATCTCAGCTCACTGCAAGCTCCACCTCCCGGGTTCACGCCATTCTCCTGCCTCAGCCTCCCGAGTAGCTGGGACTACAGGCGCCTGCCACCTCGCCCGGCTAAGTTTTTGTATTTTTAGTAGAGACGGGGTTTCACTGTGTTAGCCAGGATGGTCTCGATCTCCTGACGTCGTGATCCGCCCGTCTCGGCCTCCCAAAGTGCTGGGATTACAGGCTTGAGCCACCGCGCCCGGCCTTGGAACCTGCATTTCTAAAGCTGTTCAAATCCAGGCCTTTGGAGGCTTAAGACTAAGCCTGCACCATTTCAAACTAAGTACAGTCAAAGAGAAAGATCCCAGCATGCGTCCTCGCTCTCACACTTCTGCTACCTGAGCACTCTCACAGCAGGTTCCCAAAAGAGATCTGGCCTCATCCTTTTGTTGAAACCTGCTTTGAGAGGTGGCTTAGATAATGGCAGAGTGGGCTGGGCACGGCGTCATGCCTGTAATGCCAGCACTTTGGGAGGCTGAGGTGGGTGGATCACCTGGAGGTCAGGAGTTCGAGACCAGCCTGGCCAACATGGTGAAACCCTGTCTCTACAAAAAAAATACAAAAATTAGCTGGCTATGGTGGTGGACGCCCGTAACCCCAGCTACTCAGGAGGCTGAGTACCCGGGAGGCTCAGAACCCGGGAGGTGGAGGTTACAGTGAGCCACGATTGCACCACTGCGCTCCAGCCTGGGCAACTGAGACCTCATCTCAAAAAAAAAAAAAAAAAAAAAATTGAGATAACGGCAGAGTATTCGCCTCTGACCCACCTTCGCCTTCGTGTGTGACCAGGGTGAGCTACACGAGGCCCAGATCTCTTTAACACGCCCTGAGGACCAGCGCAGATTCTCCTTTATGGGGCTGGGCCTGATCTCCCCAGTCGTAGAGGTGTGGTGAGTCATCTATTGTTTTCTTACCTGCAAACAAAATCACTTTACAGCAGAGAGAGGTGAGGGAATTCTCGTACCCAAGACCCACTTGAAAAGTGGAGAGCAAACATCCCTGAATCTAGAGGGTACCCCAGGCACCTTGGGGAGCTGCCAGAACTCAGTCTAGGGAGGACACACAGGGCGGGTTGCACAAGGATCAGGGCGTCCTGTCGGACAGTAGGCACCAGGTGACCGCCAGGCGCCAGGACCCAGGCAGTCTGGCGGGAGGCCTGGGAAGGTGGTGACCCCAGGAGGAGAAGAGTCTTCGCTGGGCCCAGATCCACCAGCTGAAAGACTTGGGGTGACAGTCCTCAGCCGAGAGCCAGGTGCAGCCTCGAGGGGCCCAGCACCGCTGCTGCACAAAGGAGGCATTTTCGTTTATGGCTGTTTAGCTCCTTAGACCTTTCAAGTCATAAATAAATAACCAGTGTAAACAAAAGGCAGCTGTGTAAGTTCTTTTTGCAGTTCAGGCTCTTCAGCCCCTTTAGGACAACCAACGTGCCTGGTCCCCACGGCCCGTGGCTGCCTCCTCTCGGGCCCAGGGCTGGGAGATGCCGCTACTGCCTGTTGTCCTTGGACACGTTGTGGGCCAGCCAGTTCACTTTGGTTTTCCAGCTCTCACGGAGGGCTTCATTAAACTTCACTCGGAAGTGCTTCAGCGCCTCCTCCTCTGTTTTCCCCAGTGCCAGGGAGTCCTGCGAACAAATCACAGCGGTGTCCGCGTTAAGGGGACCCGGACCTTGCTCTGGGATGCGGCCCTCTCTGGGGACTTCAGAGTCACTGCATGAAGGGGTCAGCAGAGAGCCCCTGGCATCCCAGGAAAAGCTCTCTTCCGATCCCGCCCTCAAATGAAGGTACCAAAGATGTCTTGGCCCCAGAGCCCCTAGTTCCCAGGTTGACACCGTGCCCAGCCCACTCTGCCATTATCTAAGCCACCTCTGAAAGCAGGTTTTAATATATATATATATATATATATATATATATATATATATACACATACTTTTTTTTTTTTTTTTTGGAGACAGTCTTACTCTGTCGCCCAGGCTGGAGTGCAGTGGCATGATCTCGGCTCACTGCAACTTCTGCCTCCCAGGTTCAAGTGATTCTTCTGCCTCAGCCTCCTGAGTAGCTGGGATTAGAGGTGCCTGCTACCACATCTGGCTAACTTTTCTATTTTTTAGTAGAGACAGGGTTTCACCATGTTGGTCAGGCTGATATCGAACTCCTGACCTCATGATCCACTTGCCTTGGCCTCCCAAAGTGCTGGGGTTACAGGTGTGCACCACCACGCCCGGCTAATTTTGTATTTTTAGTAGAGACGGGGTTTCTCCATGTTGGTCAGGCTGGTCTCGAACTCCCGACCTCAGGTGATCCACCCACCTTGGCCTCCCAAAGTGCTGGGATTACAGGCGTGAGCCACTGCGCCCGGCCGAAAAATATCTTTTAGAAGGCAGAGGGAGCCAGATCTCACGTGGCCCAGTGGATACCTGAAAGCCCCACAGACCCTGAGCACAGTGGCCCAACCCGGAGAGGTCACTACACATCTGCCACTAGGTGGAACCATGCCCAGGTGGCTCAACTCTGCTCCAGCCACTTTCCCCTCCACCGCCCACCAACCCTACTGCTGGGTCCTGGGACGGCATGAGGCACACAGAGCTCAGTGCCCTTTGGGGCCTACTGCACTCAGGGCCCTCCTAGGTCGAATTGCTCGGGGGCAGGCCTTGGAAGGCCATTGGCGACAGAAGACTCCTGCCTGCCACATACCTTGAGGTACTGGATGTCTTTGGAGCAGCTGAGCTCAGGCAGGCCTGCCGCCCGCATCAGGGCAAAGAGGTGGAGGAAGAGAAGCCCGTGGCGCCGCAGGATGGTGTAGGCCCTTTCACAGTAGCCCCGGAACCTGCAGGTGGGGGGCACAGGAGGTGAGGCTCTGGGTCCTCCCAGCCACAGGCCAGAGGGCCGCTCTGCATTCAACCAGCCCCTTCCCTGAAGGCACCTGCCCTTGCCCTGGAAATGGGTGGACACAAGGCCCCCAGTTCTTCTAACTGACCCCCGTGCCCCAGCCAGCCTCCTGCTATATCACCCACAAACCTGCCCACATTGCCCAAAAGGGGCACTGCAGGGCAGAGCAGGGGCATGTTTCAAACCCATCACCAGCTGGGGTGAGGGGCCAAGTTTGGGGCTGAGAGCTGAGCCCCATCCTGCACCCTGCCTGGGAACCTCTGCCCTGTTCCCTGGGGCCCCACACTGAGGGGCATCTGGTGGGGCTCAGGCACTCTTACCTTTCAAATTTCTCACTGTTATTAGTCTTCCCCTGCTGAATCACATGGACAAAGTCATAGGTGAGGATGAATGGGACACGCTCACGGTTGATTCCAAACTTGGTCTTGAAATTCCCCAGAAAGTGGCCAAAATCAATGTGGAACAGCTGAGGGGAGAGCAGAGGAGGGGGAGGATTGAGAAGGTGTCAGAGTGGAGGGAATCCAGGGGAGACAGGAAGCCAGCAGGGCTGGGGGACCCCTGCCACAGAGCTGTGTGCCGGGCAGAAGGGCCAGCAGGCTGGGGCCAGAAGCCAGGTCCCCGCAGCAGCTGCCAGCACCACCCCCTGTACCTGCCCACTCTCTCGGATCATGATGTTGTCGCTGTGCCGATCGCCGATGCCCAGCACGTATGTGGCCACACAGTAGCCAGCACAGGAGAGGGTGAACTCCTCAATGGCTCGATCCAGGGCCTCCCTGGGTGGGGAAGATTGAAAACCATGGCCACACCATTTTGCAGCTCCTCCTACCAAGAGGTGGGTTATTACTCCCTCTCCCCTTGACTCTGGCCCTGTGACTTGCTTTGACCAACAGAACATGGAGGACACAACGCCGGACGTCGCTTGCAGACGCTACTCCAGAGCCAAGGCCTGAAGACACCTGCAGATCTTGAACCCCACACCCTCAATACAGAGCCATGGAGGGAAGGTGAGGCTGCTAAATGAGGACGCCACATGCAGAGAGGCATCACAGACAGCTGGCGCCAAGGCCCCAGGAATGAGACGCGTTATCTCAGACCCTGCTGGCCCCGTTAAGGCGCCAGATGAGAACAGCTGCAGAGTGATTATGCAGAACCAGCAGAAGGGCCGCCCAGCTGAGCCCAGCCCTAGACTGCAAATTTGTGAGCCAATCTTAAATGGCTGTTTTTTAAGGCCCTGCACTTTGGATGGTGTTGCATAGCAAGAGACACTGATACTTGGGGAACAGAGACCCGCCTCACCCCAACCCAGACACAGGCTGGTCCTCAACTGAGCCAAATAGCCACAGAGATGGTCTGAGGCCCCTCCCCGCTCCTTTGCTCTGACAGGCTAGGCCTCCCACTCCACACCTCTTGGAAAGAAGGTGTGGAGTCTCCTCCCTGGGCCTGAAACCCACCCTGGGTTCTTGGACTTCAGCCAGTTGAGCAGGGCATCCTTGTTGAAGGCGGCTGTGGCTGCCATGTTGCTCTTGTTGAGTTGGATGTTGGCAATGGTGTCTGAGCGGAGTACCACCTCAATGAGGCCTGTGCGGTCCCCGGTGGGGAGGCAGCCATAGGGGGTCATCCTAGGCAAGTGGGAAGAGGGACGGGCAAATGGCATGGTCAAGGGCTGTCCCTGAGGCCACTTGAGCCCCAGAAACTCATGGTGCCCCCAAAAGCCACAGAAGATGCTGTTGCCCACACTGCTAAAAAGCAGGGGAGCGATGCTGGCTCCTTGGAGACACCAGCACCAGCACCTCAGGTGCAGAAAGCACCATGGCTGAGCTCACGTTTGCTTGGAACAGAACCAGCCAGGGGCCTTGGGAGAAGATGCCACTGTTTCCCAAGATGGGCTGAGGGAGCCAGGGGCACCCGGGCAACTAAAGCAACAGAGCAGGGTACACACTAAGCCCCAGGAGTGGCCTTCATGCATACTGCTGCCCACCGCCTCCTGGCCTAGAGTTAAACTGCTCCCAGCTCTTCCTAGGACAGCCCTTTCCCCAGCTAAGATGGTCATGCCACCTTCGACAAGGACCCTTCCAGAGGCACAGACTCCCAGGCTAGGCACAGACACCGAGGGACGACCGCGGGTGGGGGCCCTCACCTCAGGTCCAGCCCCTCCTGCTTCCACAGGACGTCCATGAGCTGGATCATCTGCAGGGTGAGCATGTCCTGCCGGAGGTCTGCGCCGCCGGCCAGTGGGAGGAGAAGTATGAGCTTCTGGTAGGTTCTCTGCTTCCAGCCACACCCAAGCTCCTAAGTCCCAGGATTCTGTCTTCTCCACCCCGACTCTAGGAGCACCCCAGGACCCCCCAGGGCAGCGCAGGCGGGGTGTGGGGAGGCCAGGCCCTCACCATCCCCGTTCTTAAAGATGATGCCCACGCTGCCGCTGCTGCCTGCCTCCTCGTTGCTGTACATGATCCACAGGGGCTTCATCTTGGAGTCCATGAAGGTGCACTGCTCCACGCTGCCGGGACAGAGAGCGGGCAGTCAGAGGGGGCTCCTCCGCCGGCCTCCCAGGGGTGGGAGGAGCCCTCATTAGTGGGGCTTGGGCTCACCAGACTTCAGCCAGCAGGGTGCTGGGGTCGAGTGGGGACTGCAGGTGGGAGAGGGCCTCTAGGTAGGCCTCCTGCCGCATGCACAAGTGCATCAGCTCCTTCGTCTGGGGCTTGGGGGTCTTCTGAGAGCTCAGCTTGACGAAGTCGTTCAGCGCCTTCAGTTTGCTCAGTGCTTCCCCCTGGTGGGCAGATGGGAGAGTGGCAGTGGGCAGGTCCCAGCCTCCGCCCGGCCCTGGGGATTCTCAGAGGCTCAGGGCCGCCCCCTGCCCACCCCCAGGGCCCTGAGCCTCACCTGCTTCATCAGCACCTTCATGTGGTGGGTGCTGCCCCTGCAGTAGGCCTCCAAGATGAGGCCGAAGCGCAGGGCCACCGACGGCACGTGCATCTCGGAGCTGGAAGGGGAAGGGAGGGCTGAGCCTCGCCAGGCAGGACCACGCAGCCCCTCCCGCCCAGCAGGACCTAGTGAGGCCAGGACACCCAGGCCTGCTGGAAACATCCCCCATGGCCTTCCGGGGAGACTCAGGGGCTGGGATTCCCACAGAACGGCTGGGGCGAGTCCCGCTACCGGAGGTGCCAGAAAAGGAAGTGGCCGATCTTGCGGTTGGCCAGGGCCCGGTCCAGCAGGAATTTGGTCAGCTCGCAGTCCAGGTAGGACTCGTACTTTAGCACCTGCACCAGCTGCAGCAAGTACTGGAACAGCTCATCGTCCCTGCAGGGAAGGAAGGCGCTGGGGCCCGGAGCTCCCTGACTCAGGACAGGAGGGAGCTCCCTCGGCAGCCAGAGGGAGGCCAGGCAGGAGGGAGCAAGCCCACGGGAAGGTTCAGGCCCCATCCAGAGCCCACGTCCTGGCAGCCAGGACACAGCTGCCCTCTGGAGAAGTGGGGAGTGCCCAGCTGGGACTCACGTCAGTTTCCGCAGCGACTTGATGGCAAAGGAGCCTACGTGGCAATCAGGGAAGCTGAAGTCCAGCAGCTCCAGGGCGCTCAGGACAGGCAGCTCTGGCCAGGAGCACAGCAGGTAGAGCATCTGGGGGGAGCAGAGGCTGAGGTCAGGCTTCGGGGTGGCCGGGGTCAGGGTGGAGGTGGTCGGGGTCAGGATGATGGCCGGCCAGGGTCAGGGTGAGGGTTGGCCAGGGTCAGGGTGGTGGGTAGCCAGATGCTGTGGTCTGCCCCCAGCTTCACCCTCAGGTGCCCCTCCCCACCCACCTGGGCCACATCCTCGTGCTTGTTCCACTTGGTGACCAGCAGCAGCCGGGCTAGCGCCTCCGGGAAGTGCTCCTGGACTTCGTGCCGCAGCTTCCACACCAGGTCCTTCTCATGCTCATACAGCTCCCCAGACCCCCGCCGCTCGAGGATTTCCCGCAGCTGCAGCTGCTGAAGGGTATAGGCAGGGGTGAGGGCTCTGGCTCCATGCTGGCTCCGTGCCCCCACCCCACACCCCCACCTCACTCACCTCCTCCTCGGTGACATGTACACACTCACTGTGCCGCCCCAGTTCCAAGATCTGCAACAAACAGCTGCACTCAGCGTCCCCCAGGGCCTGGACCAGCCCAGGCAGGACCCCCAGGCAGGGGGTCGCCACCCCCATCATCCTTGAGGGGGCGCTGTCCCGTGCATGGAGGCATATCCACGGCAGCTCTGGCCTCCACCCACGAGATGCCAAGAGCGTCCCTCCCAGCAGCTGTGACAACCAAAAATGTCATCAGACTGCGCAGCGTCCCTGCAGGCAAAATGGCCCCTGGGAAGACCCCAGATATGCCTGGTAGCCCAGCCCCAACGTGGCCAGGGAGCACTCTCTGAAGAGCTCCAGGAGCAGGGCCAGGAGAGCTCCCCGTCAGCCCCTCAGCCTCACGTGGTGGGGCCCCCACTGACCTTCTCCAGGGCGGGATAGTACACGGGGTGCGGGGCCACCTCAGGCAGGCAGATGAGCAGGGCGGCGGCGCTATCCGTGTTGGGGTTACTACGCACAGTGCCTGTGGGGTTCAGCAGCTCGCCCTTCTCATCTGAACACAGGGGCAGAGGAAGTTGTAGAGGGGAGACCAGCATTTCTGGGACCCTCACATTCCCAACGCCTCTCCCTCCCGGGCCTGGGCCGACCTGGGACGGAGGGCCACATGTAGAGACAGCGTTCCCCAGTCTTAAGCTGGTCCTTGTAGTCAAACAGCATGAGGTTGGCCCAGGCAATGGGGCAGTCCTGCAGGAGGACAGGGCAGGTGAGGACAGCCACTCAGGGGCCTCTAGACCCAACTTCGCTGCCCCCCCCGTCACCCCACCCGAGAAGACCCAGAGCCCAGCTAAGGTCTCCCCACCAGACCCCTGGGAGACCCTGCTTGGGGAAGGAGAGGAGCCGCTTTTTCCTCTTTCCTCTGAGGGCTCCAGAGGTGAAGCCAGCCGACATCTGCTGCCCCCTCCTGTTCCCACCCTCACCCCTACTCAGGCTTTTTTTTTTTTTTTTTTGAGACGGAGTCTTGCTCTGTCACCCAGGCTGGAGTGTAGTGGCCGGATCTCAGCTCACTGCAACCTCCGCCTCCTGGGTTCAAGCAATTCTCATGCCTCAGCCTCCCAAGTAGGCATGCACCACCACGCCTGGCTAATTTTTTTGTATATTTAGTAGAGACGGGGTTTCATCATATTGGCCAGGCTGGTCTCAAACTCCTGACCTTGTGAGCCACCCGCCTTGGCCTCCCAGAGTGCTGGGATTACAGGCATGAGCCACCACGCCCAGCCCTCCTGGCTTCTTGAGAAATCCCCAAACAGACGGCACAGCCCGGAGGCCAGCCCAACCCAGCTCAGCTCGGAGTGAATCAGCCCCAAGGGGAGCCACATCCTGGGACCATGACTCAGCACCCAGCCACTGTGCCTCCAGGCCAGCCACTGAGTCAGGCTTTTCTGCTCCAGGGATGACACTGTGCTTGTCCTTCCATGCCAGGGCACTACCTGCAGGTTCCTGCAGGACCACAGCCCAGGCCAGATATTCTGAGGCAGCATGCATAGGAGCCCAGGAGCCCAGAGTGTCCCTCGAGCAGGGCTGGTGGCCAGACTGGGGTGGACGAAGAGGCTGGGGTCCCCAAGCAATCCCAGGACTCCCATCCCCAGGCTGTGTGCTTGCCGGGAGGAGAGTGGTGAGTGGCCCAGCAAGGGGCTGCGCTGGCTCCCCGGGGCCTGCACCCCTCCCCGCCGGCCCCGGGACCCACCGCCTTCTTGGACTTCTTCTTGGTGGAGCGGGCCTTCTTGGCTTTCTCAATCACGGCGTACAGTGCAAAGCAGAGACGGGCCATGCGGGGCAGGTCGCAGATGTTGATGTCGAACTCCAGCCGCTGCTTCCACACAGGTTCCGAGCACACGCTCACCTCCGAGCTGGACACCGTCTTGCACAGCATCTCGTTGCCGTGGAAAAGCCCTGCCTGCACCACCAGCTGTAGAAGGTGCCACGATGAGGGATGAGGGGTGAGGGGTGAGGAGGCCCAGCCCCTCTCCCCTCCCCTTAAGGAGGTGTCAATCTCCCCGTTGCATGTCCTCAGGTGGGTCTGAACTCTACTTCCCATGCAAAGGAAGGTGGTGCAGCACAGGGAAGGCCTGAGGGGCACGCGTGGCCCTGGGGTGAGGGAGGATACAATGGGCTAGGCACGGGTGCCCTTGGCTCAGCTCCCCCAACTCTGGGGACCTCGGGGCATGTCCATTCCCCACTCCAGGCTTCAGTTTCCCCATCAGGGATCCGCAACTCCAGGGACCCTTGCTCTAACATCCTAGGGCTCCCCGGACTTCTCAGATTCCTAGGAGCCCATGTGGGTGGGGAAGGACTTTTCTTGCCACCTGATGTCTGGCCCCCTCCAATTCCATCTGACACCACCACCCTGGAAGTCCCTCTGATCCCATCCCCCTCGATTCCTGCCAGAGGAACCCAGACCTGCCCTGCTTATACAGTTTCCCCAGTGAAACACGCTCCAGGCAGGAGAGCCAACCTGAGGACTCAGGTATCGTGTCCTGCAAATAGGACAATAAAACCCATGTCTGCAGGCTGTTGTGATGGAGTGTGTGAAAGTGTGAAGACAACAGGGAGGTGGGCTCGGCCCCGGGGTTGAGGCAGGTGCAGCCCTCACAGGCTGCAGGCACCTTCCTGGTGTCTCCAGGGAGCGCCACAGCCCCCAGCCCAGCTGGACCCAGCCCCTCTTCCATGCCCGGCCCCTCCCCCAGCTCTGCAGTCCCAGATCCCTGGGCTGAACCTGGCCCCACAACCTCCACCAAAGCCAAATACCCAGAACGCTGCTTGGCCCACGTTTCTACGAATCGGCCTCCAGGGCCAGCTGGCCCGCCCCCCTTCCCACTTCCTGTTTTCAAGCCGCTCACAGCGCCCCAGGCAGGGATGCTGGGTAATGTGGTCAGGTGGCTTTCATGTGATCCCCCTCCTTCCTCTGCTGCCCCTCCGGGATACAGCCACTTTGTTGGTGCAAAAAAACAGTGTCTCCCCCACCTATCCCAGGAGCCCCACCTTCATCCGCTCGTCGGCATTCACTTTGCTGCCCTGGATGAGCTCGATGCAGAACGGCTGCTCCAGGGACCACAGGGACACAGAGGAGGGCTGGGGGTCGGGGAGGCAGGGCTGTTAACACGGCTCAAAGAACAGCTTGTCTCCCTGGTCGATGGTGAGGCCCGTGACCACTCGGGGGCAGGTGAGAGGGTCACAGGTTTGCGGCCAGGCTTGGGCCTGTCCACAATGCTATCCTTTACCAGAAAACCTGCCATGCGGGCTTCCCAGGGGGGCCCAACACCCCTGAGCTCTGCAGAGAAGGGCAGCCGGTGAGCCAGGCATGGGGCTGCCCCCCACCCACAGCGGTCCCACAGGCTCCCGGCCCAGGACGCTGGTCAGCTGTGTTGGCTTCCCCAGCTCAAAGCCCCAGCCCTCCATACCAAGGGCCCCTGGACCCATGGCCAGTAGCACCTGGACTTGAACGCCAGGCGAGAAGAAGGGGTGGCTCGGAGGGGAGGCGGAAGGCACCATCTCACCTTCTTTGCAGGAATGGGAGGCGGCTTGGCACGTGGTTTCTGGACCTGGGGGGCAGGGTTGCTCTGCTCATCCCGCATGGCGAGGATGGAGGAGGAATGGACCATGGTCAGGTGAGGGGTCAGCCCACTGTGCAGGCAGCTGCAGATGTACTGAGACGGGGCGCAGGGTGAGCGGCCGGTGGGGCGGCCCCAACCACTCCCTGGACACCAGGATTCCCAGGACCCCCCAAGCTGCCCACTGCCTGTCCCAGGCCTTGGGGGAGGGGAGGACTTCCTGCTGGTCTTTCCTGCCCCACCTCCACCTCCCGAAGACGGAGCCCCTCCTTGTGCTCTCAGAGAGGGCCAGCCCTACCAGGGGATGCTCTGGTGGTGACCCAAAGGCCTGGCTCAGCAGGCTCAAGATGCGCCCAAATGTCAGCTCCCCAACTCCCACCCAGGACCCGTCCAGGGCGGCGGGAGCCCAGAGTGCAGTGGGCCTCAGCGGCCTCACCTGGAACTGGCAGAGCGGGTAGCTGCCGTACAGGTACTCATGCCTGCCGTTCACCTGCAGCGTGTAGTCTTCCGGCTGCTCCACCAGCGGCTGCCGGAACACCGTGGCCTTCTTCCGCAGGGCACAGGCCATCAGCGCCAGCGGCACGTCCTTGGTGGACACCTGGAAGGTGAAGCTCTCCTGTGGGGAGGAGGGAGGTGAGTCCGCTGCCCTCGAGGCCCCCGGGGTTCTGGGGCACAGGGCAGGGTTGCCTATTTGCCCCCAAGGACAGGGTCTGGGGAGTTCACGGACGACACTGGGAAATATTTGTTCAAAGAATGAACTGATGCCCAAAGCCCCGCACCACTGGGTCATCCTGCCACGTCGAGCTTGCCTGGGGGGACGTTCAGCTGAGCCCCACACATGCACAGACACCTGGTAAACACCATCTGATGCCACTGGGGGAGGGGGGCCTGCGGATGACTGAGGAGTTTCATGGAGGAAGTGCTCCCCATGGACAGAGCAGCCTGGATGCCGCAGGCTACGAACGGGCTCACCTCGCTGCCCTCAAACTTGACGTTGACCAGGAGGGCCCGGTTTGGGAGCCGCAGGGTGCCAGGCCCCCAGGTTCGAGCTGAGGGCTCCAGCTGCAGGGGAAAGCTGTACTGCAACCAGGCCTCCCAGCCCAGCTGCTGCCGGCGGGCGGCCGCCTCCTCGCAGAACTGGCACATCTTGGCACGAAAGTCGTTCACTTCTGGGTCGCACAAGGAGTCAAACTCGTGGAGGCCTGTGGGGCGGGGAGGGCTGGGTCAGCAGGCAGGGCAGGCAGGGCTAGCCCGGCCACACGGCCCACCTGGCAGGGCTACCTTTGCCGATGAGGAGGCTGATCTGCGAGTTGATGAGCTTCTTCACACGGTCGCCCTCGCGGGCCACCAGGCGCAGGACGGGCAGGAAGGGCTGCACGTCGCACAGACGCCGTTGCTCATCCTCCAGCTCCTGCTGCTCCGCCGTCTGGTTGATGCAGGTGAACACATAGGCCTCGGGGCCACTGAGCATGTGGAAGAGTGGCTCATACTGGGCGCGGTGCCACAGCAGCTGGGGGGACAGTCACTGGTAAGCCCCTCTACCCAAGACAGCCACTGGGAGGTGGGAGGCTGAGGGTGGATGGAGAGCTGGCCTCCAGCCTGGGGGGTCCAAACCTCCCAGAGGGCAGAGGCAGACCCCAAGATCTGTGCTCTCTGCAGCCCCCCGGGTGCTGATCATGGGTGGACAGGCTTCTCCACTGCTGCCCTTCTGTGGGGGCAGCTGGGAGGTGCTGAGATCTGGGGCTGGCACCACGTCCCACAGGCTTCCCTCCCAGAGCGCAGGACTACCCTAGGTCACTCCAGAGATGGGTGCCATGACCTTCACGCAGCCCAGCTAACTATCCTGGGGTTCTTCACCTATTTGTTTTATTTTTGAGATGGAGTCCCACTCTGTCGCCCAGGCTGGAGTGCAGTGGCACAATCTTGGCTCACTGCAACCTCTGCTTCCCAGGTTCAAGTGATTCTCTTGCCTCAGCCTCCCGAATAGCTGGGATTATAGGCAGGCACCACCATGCCTGGCTAAATTTTTTGTATTTCTTTTTAGTAGAGATGGGGTTTCACTGTGTTGGCCAGGCTGGTCTCAAACTCCTGACGTCAGGTGATCCACCCGCCTCGGCCTCCCAAAGTGCTGGGATTACGGCTATGAGCCACCGCGCCTGACAACCCTGATTTTTAAATGTTGGTAACGAACTCAAAAATATTTAACACAGCAAGGGGGCCCAAAGATAATTCTCCATGGAGTGTGTGCCCTGGGGTGACGGGCCTCCAGCTCTCCCAAGCAACAAGCAGTTGAAAGGTGTTCACTGAGTCACAAAGATGAGAAAGGAGGGAAGTTCCCAGTGTTCCTACCAAGGGCAACGGCTAACTATGGTCTGTCAAGCAGTGGGATGGCGCCAAGCTGTGACAGTCTAGGGACCGTCTAGCAGCTCTATGTGCTGGCCTGGAGGGGTCCAAGGTGTGTCATTAAGTGAGGGGAAAACCCCAAGATCTAGAGCAGCAGGTGTGAGTCAAGCCCATTTCCATTAAAACACAAAACAGGCCGGGCGCGGTGGCTCACACCTGTAATCCCAGCACTTTGGGAGGCCGAGACGGGCAGATCACAAAGTCAGGAGATCGAGACCATCCTGGCTAACACGGTGAAACCCCGTCTCTACTAAAAAATACAAAAAAACTAGCTGGGCGAGGTGGCAGGTGCCTGTAGTCCCAGCTACTCGGGGGGCTGAGGCAGGAGAATGACGTAAACCCGGGAGGCGGAGCTTGTAGTGAGCCAGTGAGCTGAGATCCAGCCACTGCACTCTAGCCTGGGCGACAGAGCAAGACTCCGTCTCAAAAAAAAAAAAAAAAAACCAAAAAACACACAAAAACCCTAATAAACATACTGATTAACATAGGCCAGGGGTTAGCAAACCACCCTTTTCCTGGTCAAATCCACCTGCTACCTGGTTAACCCCACAAAGCCACGCCCCTTCATTTACATATCGCCCAGGGCTGCTCCTGTCCTGTGGTGGCAGGACTGAATCATCACAACAGATAACAGAGCCAGCCAGCTAAAATATTTACTATCTGGCCCCTGGGGATAAATACAAATATGAAGAATCGGGACCAAATCGAGATGTATATGCTATGCCTCTGCACTGTTTGCATTTTAATAACCCACAGGCACAGCTCTGTAAGTGGAAAAATAAGACTAATTTAAAATGACCTCTAGGTCAGGTGCAGTGGCTCACTCCTGTAATCCCAGCACTTTGGGAGGCTGAGATGGGAGGATCACTTGAGCACAGGAGATCATGGCCAGCCTGGGCAACATAATAAGACTCCATCTCTACAAAAAATAAAAAAATTAGCTGGTTATGGTGGCATGCACCTGTAGTCCCAGCTACTCAGGAGGCTGAGGTGGGGGAATCATTTGAGCCCAGGAGGTTGAGGCTGCCATGAGCTGTGATCATGCCACTGCACTACAGCCCGGATGACAGAGCAAGACCCTGTCTCAAAAAAAAAAAAAGTATAAAAATAAAAAACTAAAATGATATCTGTAGCTTGGGCAACATGGCAAGGTCCTACTGCTACAAAAATAAATAACTAAATAAAATTAGCCAGGCGTGGTGGTGTATGCCTGTAGTCCCAGCTACTCAGCAGGCTAAGATGGGAAGATCGCTTGAGCCCAGGAGGTCGAGGCTGCAGAGGAGCTAGAATTACACCACTGCATTCCAGCCTGGGCAACAAAGTGAGATCCTTCTCAAGCAAAATAAAATACAATGGTATCTATATAAAGTTAATAACGTGAATAAGATGTTATATCGTTAACTCAGAAAAAAAAGATATGAAAGGTCATAATCAGAACTATCACAAAAAACACTGTACATAGAGGAGAAAACAGGCAATAGCCAAAGTATTCACCGTGGTTGTCTCATATGGCTGGATCAGAGGTAATTTTTTTCCTTTTTCCACTTTTTCTTCTTTTCCTACATTTTATTTTTTATTTGTGTTCATTTTTGTTTATTTATTTATGTATTTTACAGACGGGGTTTCACTCTGTCACTCAGGCTGGAGTGCAGTGGCGGATCAGGGCTCACTGCAGCCTCAAACTCCCAGGCTCAAGTGATCCTCCTGCCTCAGCCTCCTGAGTAGCTAGGATTACAGGCACACGCCACCACACAGGCTAATTTTTTTTTTTTTTTTGAGATATTGTTTTGCTCTTGTTGCCCAGGCTGGAATGCAATGGCCTGATCTCGGTTCACTGCAACCTCCACCTCCCAGGTTCAAGCAATTCTCCTGCCTCAGCCTCCTGAATAGCTGGGATTACAGGCATCCACCACCATGCCTGGCTAATTTTTTGTATTTTTAGTAGAGATGGGGATTCACCATGTTGGCCAGGATGGTCTCAAACTCCTGACCTCAGGTGACCTACCCGCCTCCACCTCCCAAAGTGCTGATAAGAGACGTGAGCCACCATGCTTGGCCCTGGCTAATTTTTTCATTTTTTATTTTCTGTAGAGGCAGGGTTTTGCCATGTTGCCCAGGCTGGTCTTGAACTCCTGGGCTCAAGCAATTCTCCTGCCTTAGCCTCCAAAAGTTCTGGGATTACAGGCATGAGCCACTATGCCCAGCCTTTTCCTAAATTGTAATGTGTCCATATTATTCTTCCAATGGAAGGAAAAAGACACTTAATTTTTAAAGACATCTCCCAGGAAGAGAAGAAGAAAAAAACTCTCAAAGATGATCCATTACTTCTTTCATTTGTTTTCCCTGCTCCCAATTATAGCTTTTAAAATTCTGGGATAAGGGCCAGGTGCAATGGCTCACGGCTGTAATCCCAGCACTTTGGGAGGCCGAGGCGGGCAGATCACTTGACGTCAGGAGTTTGAGACCAGCCTGGCCAACATAGTGAAATCCCGTTTCTACTAAAAATACAAAAATCAGCTGGGCGTGGTGGCACGTGCCTGTAGTCCCAGCTACTTGGGAGGCTGAAGCAGGAAAATCGCTTGAACCCGGGAGGCAGAGGTTGGTTGCAGTGAGCCGAGATTGCACCACCGCACTCCATCCTGGGCAACAGAGTGAAACCCTGTCTCAAAAAATAAAAATAAAATAAAATAAAATTCTGGGATAAGGCCCTGCCCTCCCACAGCCTAATGCATGATCCCTCAAGTCCCATGCTCAGTAAGGGGCACAAGCCCTTTTGGTCACAAGACAATATCCACCAAATATCGTCCACATATTTTATCCTTTGACTCAGTAGTCCATCCTGAAGAGTATTCAACAAACCAAAATCTGTTTCCAAAGATGTTGTTTACAATTAGCCTATACTCCCAGCTACTCGGGAGGCTGAGGCAGGAGAATGGCGTGAACCCAGGAGGCGGAGCTTGCAGTGAGCCGAGATAGCACCACTGCACTCCAGCCTGGGCAACAGAGCAAGACTCCATCTTAAAAAAAAAAAAAAAGATGTTGTTTACTATGGCACCAGCTTTAAAGACAAAAGACCTGTAAACCACTTAGGCAGCCTTAGGATGGAGTGTGGTTTCAAATATGATGGCACATTCTAGCCTGGGCAACATGGTGAAACCCCATCTCTATAAAAAATACAAAAAAAAAAAAAATTAGCTGGGTGTGATGGCACGTGCCTGTAGTCCCAGCTACTCAGGAGGCTGAGGCACGAGAATTGCTTGAGCCTGGGAGGCGGAGGTTGCAGTCAGCTGAGATCATGCCACTGCACTCCAGCCTGGGTGATAGAGCGAGACCATCTCAAAAACAAAAACAAAAACAAAAAACACCATTATTGGCTGGGCGCGGTGGCTCACGCCTGTAATCTCAGCACTTTGGGAGGCCCAGGCGGGAGGATCACCTGCGGTCGGGAGTTTGAGGCCAGCCTGACCAACATGGAGAAACCCCGTTTCTACTAAAAATACAAAATTAGCCGGGCATGATGGCGCATGCCTGTAATCCCAGCTACTCAGGAGGCTGAGGTGGAAGAATCGCTTGAACCCAGGAGTTGGAGGTTGCGGTGAGCCGAGATTGCACCATTGCACACCAGCTTGGGCAATAAGAGCGAAACTCCATCTCAAAAAAACCACACACACACAAAAACCCCATTATTTATCTTTTAAAATTCTCATCTGAGGATCCCAAGTCTGAAAAGCAATGCATCTGTCCGTCTGTCTGTCTGTCTCTCTCTCTCTCTGAGCACCAAGGTCTGAGGACCAGATGGAGGCTGTACCTGCTTGATGGTGCTGAGGTTGGCATTGCGGGACACAGGGAAGTTCAGGTAGACCCCTGTGGGCAGCAGGAAGTCAACCACGACGCTCTGATTCTCCTCCTTGGTCCAGAATTCCATGGGGCAGTCCACCCCAGGGGGCATCCTGCGTTGTTACTTTCCAGATGCCAATGGTCCTAAAAATGAAGAAATGGCAAAATGAGCTACCTCAGCTGGGCTGGGTGAGGCCTTTGGAAGGGACTCTCTGGAAAACAGTGGGGTCCCCGGATGGCAGGAAGCTCAGCAGTGAGTTCCCGACCTGCGGGCACAAAAAGCTCGCCTCTCTCAGGGCCTCGTCCTACCCAGGGTGGCTTGTGGCTCCTACCACTCCGGGCCATGGCCCCAGCTGCCTCTTCTCCCAGGCAGACACTACATGTCCTCCCCACAGCAGCACTCGCAGCAAACCATCTTTCCTCAGGAACATACACATCCACGAAACCCAGTCATGGCCACCAGCTGGCACAGAAGGGAGACGGCAGGACAGCTGGTCAGGGACCCTGAGACCTGAGAGGCCGAAGGCTGCAGTTCTTAGAAATACATTTTTATTGACTGACTGATTGATTGATTGAGCCGGAGTCTTGCTCTGTCACCCAGGCTGTAGTGCAGTGGCACTACCTGGGCTCACTGCAATCTCTGCCTCCTGGTTCCAGAGATTCTCCTGCCTCAGCCTCCCAAGTAGCTGGAATTACAGGCATATGTTACCACATCTGGGTAATTTTTATACTTTCGTAGAGACAAGGTTTCACCATGTCGGCCAGACTGGTCTTGAACTCCTGACTTCAAGTGATCCGCCTACCTCAGCCGCCCAAAGTTCTGGGATCACAGGCGTGAGCCACCATACCCAGCTGTGAAATAATTTTTTTTTGGAAACAGGATCTCAATTTGTTGTGCCAACTGGAGTACAGTGGTGCCATCATAGCTCACTGTAACAGAAATTCCTAGGTTCAAGCGATGTTCCCATCTCACCCTCCCAAGTAGCTGGGCCTACGGGTGCGCACCACTAAACCTGGCTAATTTTTAAATGTTTTGTAGAGACAGTCTCACTATATTGCCCAGGCTGGTCTTGAACTCCTGGGTTCAAGGGATCTTCTCACTCTGACCTTCCAAAGTACTGGGATTACAGGCATAAGCCACCACACCCAGCCTCTTTGAAACTTTCTGACCAGAAACCAAAAGGCTTAAAAATGGCTTTGGTCATCTAATAATTGGTTAAAATATTCCAATCAGGCCGGGCGCAGTGGCTCATGCCTGTAATCCTAGCACTTTGGGAGGCCCAGGCAGGCAGATCACCTAAGGTCATGAGTTCAAGACCAGCCTGACCAATATGATGAAACCCTGTCTCTACTAAAAATATAAAAATTAGCCGGGCATGGTGGTGCGTGCCTGTAATCCTAGCTACCCAGGAGGCTGACACAGGAGAATCGCTTGAACCCAGGAGTCAGAGGTTGCAGTGAGCCGAGATCATACCACTGCACTCCAGCCTAGGCAACAAGAGTGAAACTCCGTCTCAAAAAAAATATATATTTCATACCAAACCCTCCAGTCATACCCACCCCCAGTAACAAAATGTTACAAACACAAAGGACCTGGTGAACCCCCTCTTCCAGGTCCCCTTCTCCCTTCCCCACCTCTAGCCTACTCCACTGCAGGTTAGCAGTACCTGGAGTCTGATTATCATTTCCATACATGTTTTTCATTTTGTTTTGTTGAAACAGAGTCTTGCTCTGTAGCCCAGACTGGAGTGCAGTGGCACAATCTCAGCTCTTGGGCTCAAGTGATTCTCCTGCCTCAGCCTCCCAAGTAGCTAGGATTACAGGCACCTGCCACCACGTCCAACTAATTTTTTTTTTTTTTTTTTTTTGAGACAGAGTCTGGCTCTGTCGCCCAGGCTGGAGTGCAGTGGCGCGATCTCGGCTCACTGCAAGCTCTGCCTCCCAGGTTCACACCATTCTCCTGCCTCAGCCTCCGAGTAGCTGGGACTACAGGCGCCCACCACCACGCCTGGCTAATGTTTTGTATTTTTAGTAGAGACGGGGTTTCACCGTGTTAGCCAGGATGGTCTCAATCTCCTGACCTCGTGATCCGCCCGCCTTGGCCTCCCAAAGGGCTGGGATCACAGGCGTGAGCCACCGCGCCCGGCCCTAATTTTGGATTTTTAGTAGAGACAGGGTTTCACCATGTTGGCCAGGATGGTCTCAAACTCCTGACCTCAAGTGATCCACCTGCCTTGGGCTCCCAAAGTGCTGGGATGACAGGCATGAGCTATTGGGCCCGGCCTCCATGCATGTTTTTATATTTTTATTATACCAACATGTATCCACATCCAATTCCCGGTACTACTGTGTGCTTTAACTCTGCATACGGTCAGGCATGGTGGCTTACACCTGCAGTTCCAGCACTTTGGGAGGCTGACACAGGCAGATGACTTGAGGCCAGGAGTTTGAGACCAGCCTGGCCAACATGGCAAAATCCTGTCTCTACTAAAAATACAAAAATTAGCTGGGTGCGGTGGTCCATGCCTGTAATCCCAGCTACTCGGGAGGCTGAGGCATGAGAATCGCTTGAACCCATCCAGGAGGCAGAGGTTGCAGTGAGCAGAGATTGTGCCACTGCACTCCAGCCTGGATGACAGAGTAAGACTCTGTCTCAAACAAACAAACAAACAAAAAGTCTGCATGTACACACAGTGTCTTCTGCGACCTGCTTTGGTCACTAACTGTGCTTTTTTTTTTTTTTTTTGAGATAGAGTCTCGCTCTGTTGCCCAGGCTGGAGTGCAGTGGAGGGATCTCAGCTCACTGCAAGCTCTGCCTCCCAGGTTCACACCATTCTCCTGCCTCAGCCTCCCGAGTAGCTGGGACTACAGGTGCCCGCCACCACACCAGCTAATTTTTGTATTTTTTAGTAGAGACAGGGGTTGCACGGTGTTAGCCAGGATGGTCTTAATATCCTGACCTCGTGATCCGCCTGCCTCGGCCTCCCAAAGTGCTGGGATTACAGGCGTGAGCCACCACACCCGGCCCTTTTTTTTTTTTGAGATGGAGTCTCGCTCTGTCACCCAGGCTGGAGTGCAGTGGCACGGTCTCAGCTCACTGCAAGCTCTGCTTCCCGGGTTCACACCATTCTCCTGCCTCAGTCTCTCGAGTAGCTGGGACTACAGGCACCTGCCACCACACCGGCTAATTTTTTGATATTTTTAGTAGAGATGGGGTTTCACTGTGTTAGCCAGGATGGTCTCGATCTCCTGACCTCATGATCTGTCTGCTTTGGCCTCCCAAAGTTCTGGGATTACAGGTGTGAGCCACCACACCCGACCCTCACTGTGCTGTTCTTTAGATTTACCCAGGCAGACACACGTGGCTTTAGTTCATTTGTTTTATCTCTTGCACAATATTTCATTGTGTAAAGAAGCCACAATTAGAAGAGATCATGTCCTTTGCAAGAACATGGATGGAGCTGGAGGCCATTATCCTCAGCCAACTAATGTAGTAACAGAAAACCAAACACCATATGTTCTCACCTATAAGTGGGAGCTAAATGATGAGAACACATAGACACACAGAGGGGAACAGCACACACTGGGGCCTGAGGGTGGAGGGTGGGAGTCGGGAGAGGATCAGAAAGAATAACTCACAGGTACTAGGCTTAATACCTGGGTGATGACATAATCTGTATGACAAATCCGCATGCCACAAATTTACCTATATAACAAACCTGCAAGGTACCCCTGAACTTAAAAGTTACGTGAAAAAAAAGGAAAAATGTAACACTCAAGAAAAAAAAAAAAAAAGAAAAGAAACCACAATTTATTTACCCTCTCTCTTGTTGATGAAGATGAAGGCTGGTTTCTACTTCTCTTGGTTACTTTTTTTTTGAGACGGAGTCTCGCTCTGTCGCCCAGGCTGGAGTGCAGTGGCCGGATCTCAGCTCACTGCAAGCTCCGCCTCCCGGGTTCACACCATTCTCCTGCCTCAGCCTCCCGAGTAGCTGGGACTACAGGCGGCCGCCGCCTTGCCCGGCTAGTTTTTTGTGTTTTTTTTTTTAGTAGAGACGGGGTTTCACCATGTTAGCCAGGATGGTCTCGATCTCCTGACCTCGTGATCCGCCCGCCTCGGCCTCCCAAAGTGCTGGGATTACAGGCTTGAGCCACCGCGCCCGGCCGACTCTTGGTTACTTTTAACGATGCTACCATGTATGTTCTTGAATACATCGCCCTGTGTTCATCTGAGAGTGCTGAGTGTTGCCCAAGAAAAAGACAACGGGAACCACATATGTAATGTCCAGCTTACCAGAAGCCATTTTAAAAAGAGTGAAAAGGCTGGGCTCAAGGTGGCTCATGCCTGTCATCCCAGTGCTTTGGGAGGCCAAGGTAGGAGGATCACTTAAGGCCAGGAGTTAGAGACTAGCCTGGGCAACATAGTGAGAGTCCATCTCTACAAAAAAAAAAAATTAAAAATTAGCCAAGCATGGTGGAGCGTGCCTGTAGCCCCAGCTACTCGGAAGCTGAGGTGGAAGGCTCACTTGAGCCTGGGAGTTTGAGATGCCATGATGGCTCACTGCACACCAGCTTGGCAACACAGCAAGATCATGTCTCAAAAAAAGAAAAAAAAAAAAAAGGAAAAAGAAAAAGAAATAAAAAAAAAAAGAGTGAAAAGGCACATATAAAATGAAGCTTCATTATGTATTTTATTTAACCCAATATATCCAAAAGATAGTCATTTTAACACATAATCAATAGAGAAAATTACTAACGAGATATTTTGACATTTATTTTGGTATCGAGTCTTTGAAATCTGGTGTGCGTTTTAAATTTGGAGTGTAGTGCAATTTCATTTCTAGATTATCTATCATCAGAAATACTTGATCTGAGTGTAGATTTTATACAATCTACAGGTTCACAGACCCGGGTTGTTTTCTTTTTTTTTTTTCTTTTCTGTTGAGACAGGGTCTCACTCTGTTGCCCAGGCTGGAGTACAGTGGCCCAATCGTAGCTCACTGAACACTCCAACTCCTGGGCTCAAGCGATCCTCCAGCCTCAGCCTCCTGAGTAGGTGGGACTACAAGCTTGCGCCACCATGCCCTGCTAAATTTTTTTTTTTTGATACAGGGTCTTGCTATGTTGCCCAGGTTGGTCTCAAACTCCTGGGCTCAAGTCATCCTCCCACCTCGGCCTCTCTTAAGTGCTGGCATTACAGGTGTGAGCTCCTAGCCAGATCCAGTTTGTTCTAAACATACTTAAGGCTGGGTGCAGTGGTTCATGCCTGTAATCCCAGCACTTTGGGAGGCCAAAGCAGGTGGATTGCTTGAGTTTGAGACCAGCCTGAGCAACATGGCAAAACTGTCTCTACCAAAAATAGGAAAAAAAAAAAAATCTAATAAACGAACCATACAGCAATTTTAAATTAAATTAAATGTTTTAAAATTCCATTCCTCACACTACCCACATTTCAAGTCTCAAGAGTCACATGTGGCATCACCTATGATAGGTATAACCACATCATTAACTTTACTAAATATCACCGCATTGTCCCTGAGACGGTGGTGCCTGTCAGCAATCCCAGAACCGTGGTATGGTGATCAATCTCTAGATCTTCGTCAATACTTGGTATTGTCAAATTTACTCCTTTTTGCCAATCTGATGCGAATGAAATTATCTCTTGTTTTAATTTGCATTTCCCTGATTTTCCATAAAACCTTTATTTTTTGCAAATAGCCTACTTACTATAACCTTGGCCCATTTTCCTGTGGAGTTACTTATTTTTTTTAATGGTTTATAGGATTTCTTTATATATTCTAGATTCCATTCCTTTGTTGACTGAATGAGTGGGAAATATTTTCTAATGAGTCACTTTTTTGCTTTGCTTATGGTGTGTTTTTGGTGAGTAGAAGGTTTTTTGTTGTTGCTGTTTTGTTTTGTTTTGTTTTGTTTTAGGAGACAGAGTCTCACTCTGTCATCCAGGCTGGAGTGCAGTGGCACAATCACAGCTCACTGCAGCCTCAACCTCCTGGGCTCAGGTGGTCCTCCCAACCTCAGGCTCCCAAGTAGCTGGGACTACAGGCATGTGCCACTACACCCCATTTTTTTTTTTTTTTTTTGTATTTTTAACAGAGACTTTTTAAAAATATATGTTTTTAGTAGGGACTAGTCCCAAACTCAAGTCATCCACTGGCCTCAGTCTCCCAACGTGCTGGCATTACAAGCATGAGCCATCACGCCCAGCCTGGTGAGTATAAGTTTTTATTGTTGATGCAGTCAAATTATCAATCTTTGTCTTTATGATTTATGATTTTTATTCTCTAAGAAAAGACTTCTCTACTTAAAGATCACATTCTCTTGGATTTAAAAGACTTGTAAAAATAGTTGAAAAGAAATATTTGGTTTAAGGCAGGTGTTCTTTGGGTGGCAGCACTGGCTGGGCCCAGGCCTCACCATCAGCTGGACCCCAGCTGCCCTGAGGAGCGAGAGCTGCACATCTCTAGGCGCTGCCACTGCTGATCACCACTTCCTCTGATTGCAAAACCACATCCTACTTTGGGTTCCTCTTGCTGAGAATGGCCAGACCAAAGTCTTCCTTTGTTTCAAAACTTGGGGGATCGGCTGGGCGTGGTGGCTCACGCCTGTAATCCCAGCACTTTGGGAGGCTGAGGCAGGTGGATCACTTTCAGCTCAGGCGTTGGTGACCAGCCTGCGAAACATGGCAAAACCCTGTCTCTACACAAAATATAAAAATTAGCCGGGCATGGTGGCTCACGCCTGTAGTCCCAGCTACTAGGGAGGCTGAGGCTGGAGGATTGCTTGAGCCAGGGAAGTGGAGGTTGCAGTTAGCTGAGATCGTGCCACTGCACTCCAGCCTGGGCAACAGAGTGAACCCCTGTCTCAAAAACAAAACGAAACAAAAAAACGACTTGGGAGAGAGTCAGGAATCCTGGAGAATCCACTTAGGATATGAAATGGGCTTTGACCATGCTTGGAAAGTCAGGGGCAGCTTTGGCCACTCAGTCTGGTGAGGCCCAAGATGAACACATGAGGCATGAGCTCCCAGGGACTCCAACCCACAGCCTGGGTTCCAGGAAAATACACCCCTCACTCTCCTGCCTCTTAGCACTCTGGAAATGAAGTCTTCAACTACATCTTACCTAAATGGGATATAGGGAAATACTTTCACAGAAAACCTCATTCCTAATAGAGAAAGTCTTAGACTGGTCTGCACAGGACATCAAATGCCAGGTCCTGTCACCACTGAGACAGGACAGGAGAAAGTGGAAGTGCCTTCCCTCTCTCTGGGCCAAGAACCTCTCTCTAGCACAGTAGCCAACCAGCCCTGTCTCTTCCCTGAATGAAGCCCAGAACCATAGCTCTCCAGTATATATGGGACAGAGATGCCAGTGAGTACAGGGACTTCGGAAATGTCCCAAGAATGCAAACCAGAACAACCACTTTGGAAAACCGTTTGGCAGTATCTACTAAAGTTGAACACGCCTATGCCCTAGGACCCAGCAATTCCGCTCCTAAGTATACACTCCAGAGAAATGCAAATACATGTATATTTATCAAAAGGCACAGGCAAGAGTGTCTATGGCATCACTATTCATGATGGCTCCGAAGTGGAAACTTCCCAAATGCACATCAACAGAATGGGGAATGGCAAAATAATGTGTGGCACTCTTTCTGAGCAGAATGTTATATAGCAATGAGAATGAACAGTCTACAAGTCCACACAACAGTATCAATGACTCTTACACACATAAAGCTGGGCAAAAGAAGCTGCCCACAAAAAAAAATATGTGCTCATGATTCCAGCTGTACAAAGAAACAAACAGAGGCAGAATTAATAAATCTATGGTGGCAAAAGAAGAAATAGGGGTTACCCCAGGTTTGGGGGAGAGTGACTAGAAGGGCGCATGGGAGGCTCCTGGGTGCTGGTAACTTTATGTTTTTTTTTTTTTTTTTAATCTGGGAGCTGGGGACTTTTCAAAAATTCAACACACTCAGTCCCAGTGGTTCTGATAAGCTGACTTCACTCCTAGCTACCTGGATAGCCTGAGACTCAGACACAGCCAATCAGGGGCCTGAGTTTGCCCGGGCCATGGGGATTGGCTTGGAGGTGGGAATGAGACTTAGGCCCAGCCAATCACTGCATGTTATCTCCCTGACTATAGGGTTCCATATGACTATTAAGTCAGTCCAATGGGTTTTGACATCTAGGCTTCTCTGGGACTTCTTCTTGGGGTAGCAGAAATGACGGACTGTCTACCTAGAGCTGCTAGCAACTGTTTGCTGTCTTTAGGGGCAGAACCTGAGAAGAGACCAACACAGAGGAAAGGGGGGCTAAAGCAGACAGTACAAGCCTGGGTCCTGAGGACGAACTTTGATTCCCTGGATCCAGCCATGCCTGAAGCTAGAGTCTATCCCTGGACTCTTCAGTCTCATCAGCCAATAAACCCCCTCTGCCTTTTTTCTTTTTTAACTTACAGCAGTTTGAGCTGAGTTTTCGGCCGCTTACAGCTAAAAACATCTATTTTCATTACTGCAGCTGCACTTCCATTTTTAGAAACTTCTAGTGTTCAAAAAGTTCTTTCCCTGACCGGGCACGGTGGCTCATGCCTGTAATCCCAGCACTTTGAGAGGCCGAGGCAGGTGGATCACTTGAAGTCAGGAGTTCGAGACCAGCCTGATCAACATGGTGAAATCCTGTCTGTACCAAAAATATAAAAATTAGCCGGGCGTGGTGGCATATGCCTGTAATCCCAGCTACTCGGGAGGCTGAGGCAGGAAAATCGCTTGAACCTGGGAGGCAGAGTTTTTGCAGTGGGACGAGATGGCACCACTGCACTCCAGCCTGGACAGCAAGAGCGAAACTCTGTCTCCAAAAAAAAAAAAAAAAAAAAAAGAGTTCTTTCCTTGGAAGTGGACCTGCCTCTAAGAGTCAAACTCGGATCGATCTCTGTGCTGCCATCTAGAGGCACACAGAGGAGTCACAGGACCACTGGATGGCGGCCCCATCAGGCCCTAAGGCGTCTCTTCAGCCTAGGCATTCCCCAAACCACTCACTGTTCTCCCTATGATACAGTTTTTAGACCCTTTTGCCACAGTGTGATACTCCAAGCTAACAAGATGTTCCAGGGCAGCGCTTTGGGAGGCCAAGGCGGGTAGATCACCTGAGGTCAGGAGTTCGAGTCCAGCCTGGCCAACATGGTGAAACCCCATCTCTACTAAAAATACAAAAATTAGCCAGGCATGGTGGCGGGCGCCTGTAATCCCAGCTACTTGGGAGGCTGAGGCAGGAGAATCACTTGAACCCAGGAGGCAGAGGTCGCAGTGAGCTAAGATCACACCACTGCACTTCAGCCTGGGCAACAGAGTGAGACTCCATCTCCAAAAAAAAAAAAACCCAAAAAACAAAAACAAGATGCTACAGACAGGGCCTGGCAGGTCGAGCTGCAGAAGAATGTTCTGGGCACCAAGCTCCTATTTGCTTAGCCTGAAAGTATTTCATGCTCCCCCACTCTCACCCCAAGGCAGATTTTTGGTGACCACATCACTGAACTCATTGGCTGCCAGCCCTCCAGGGATTTTTCACAGTAAGCCAGGTTCTCCCTGCCTGTACAGGAACATGAATTTCCTGATCTAAATGAAGGAATTCACAATTATCCTTGGTAATTTCATCTTGTGAACATAATTGGCTCTCATATCTTATTGGATTTTTTTTTTTTTTTTTTTTAAAGACAGAGTCTTGCTCTGTCGCCCAGGCTGGAGTGCAGGGGCGCGATCTCTGCTGGCTGCAACCCCCACTTCCCAGGTTCAAGCGATTCTCCTGCCTCAGCCTCCTGAGTAGCTGGGATTACAGGGGCCTGCCTGGCTAAGTTTTTGTATTTTTAGTAGAGACAGTGTTTTGCCACATTAGCCAGGCTGGTCCTGAACCCTCGACCTCAGGTGATCTGCCCGCCTTGACCTCCCAAAGTGCCAGGAATACAGGCGTGAGCTTTCTTGTTAGCTTTGATTTGATGTTTTGTCTCTGTCACTCAGTCTGAGGTAGATTCATTTATCCCACCAGTATCTACAGAGCCTGATTAAAGTGCCAGAAATTACACGAGGTGCTGGGGATCTCATGGGAAAGGGACTCAAGTCTTCCAGAACTGGCCACTACAGCTGGAGCAGGGGGTGGTGGGCGTGGAGGGGAGGGTGTGGCATGAGCAAGTCGAAGAGTTCAACTGGGCTGGGTTTTGCAGAGCCTTCAGAACAAGGACTGGCACCTACGGCAGCCCGGGAGGATTTTAGGTGAGGGAGTGTGGGATGTGATTTTCATCCACAACTATGCTGCTGGCTGCGGTGTGGAAGGACTGCGGAGAAGCAGGGACGAAGAGGAGTGGGGGGCAGGGGAAGAGACCGGTGCCACCAATGACAGTGGCTTGACCCAGAAGGAGACGGCACTGGAGAGCAACAGAATCCAGACATACTTAGATCAGAGGGACCCCTGGGGGACGGTGCAGGAGGAAGTGAGGATGACAGCCAGGTTTGGGCTTGGGAGATGGGAGTGGTGGTGGGAATTTACTGAGACGTGGAAGGAAGAGATTTCTGGTGGGATAAGAAAGCCGGAGCCGCATTTTAGACCAGATGAATCTCAGCTGCTTAATGAACATCCACATAAAGACTGCCAGGGGCAAACTCCCCAGTTGGAGGGCTGGGGACAGATCTGTGGAGTCAGCAGGCTATAGTCAGATGTGGAGCCGGGGGGCAGGTGAGATGGCCTAGACACAGAGAGGGAAGCTGGGGTAGCATCATGGAATGATGGACTGTGACCAATCCCTCCTGACTCATCCAGAATCCTGAGGCATGACTTCCGTGTCCACATCTAAGTCATTCATCAAATATCCAAGGAAACAGGATAAGAACACAATTCCTTCCACCTTCCCACCTCCTGGCCAGCATGATCCACAGAAACAGCTGCGCAAAGCGGAGCCCTCCTGCACGCGGGGTTCTCTCCAAGACACCACGCCACCCTGACAATCTGTCCTGAAATGTTCCCCTTGGTCCTCTTTCTGGAGCCCAAGGTTGAAGAACGGCGTCCCAGCTGTGAACATCTGAGGGATCTGACCTCAGCTACTTGGGAGGCTGAGCCATGAGAATCACCTGAACTGGGGAGGGGGTTGCAATGAGCCAAAATCACGCCACTGCACTCCAGCCTGGGCAACAGAGTGAGACTCTGTCTCAAAAATAAATAAATAAATATTTTAAAATTAAATAAGTTAAAAAGAAAACAAATAGATAAACAAGATGTTTCAGGTAGTAAAAGCACTGGAATATAATAAAAAGTGGCTTGCAGGGAGCGTTTCCTTTGGATGTCGGGTCAGGGAAGGGTCCTCGGGTGAGATCGTTCTGAAGTTGCGTCTCAAGTGAGAGAAGGATCCAGCAAAGAGCCACGAAATAGGGTTCCGGACAGTGGGGACAGAAAGTCCAAAGGCCTGAGCTGGGTGTGGTGGCTCACGCCTATAATCCCAGCACTTTGGGAGGCCGAGGCAGGCAAATCCCTTGAGGCCAGGAGTTCAAGACCAGCCTGGCCCATAAGGTGAAACCCTGTCTCTATTAAAAAACACAAAAAAGTAGCCAGGCATGGTAGCACACACCTGTAATCCCAGCTACTTGGGAGGCTGAGGCAGGAGAATCCTTGAGCCTCAGAGGCAGAGGTTGCAGTGACCCAAGATTGCACCATTGCACTCCAGCCCGGGCAACAAGAGTGAGACTCCGTCTCAAAAAAAAAAAAGTACAACAAAGGCCCTGAGGCAGGAGGCAGGTGCCTGAAGTCAAGGGCCTGAAGTGGGGTGACTGGGAGAGACAATGAGTCTGACCCTGCAGGGCCCTGTAGCCATGGTGAGGAGTCCAGGTTTGGTTATCACTGCAAGGAGAAATCATTGGAGGGTTTTAAGCAGAGGACTGAGGCGGCATGATTTTATGCTTTACAAAGATGGCTTTGGCTTTGGCTGCTGTGGGAAAATGGAAGGGAGCGAGGCCAGAATGGAAGCAGGAAAGCAATGAGGAGACGTGTGCAGGACCCAGGCAAGAGCTGGCAGGGCTGGGTTGATGAGGGGACGTGCTGGGCTCACATGCCCCAAAATGCCCAAACTCATCCCAGCAGCCTACTCTTTTTTTGGCATGGGACACAGAGAGGGTCTCGTTCTATCGCCCTGGCTGGAGTACAGTGTTACCATCATAGCTCACTGTAGCCTTGACCTCCCCCAAGCTCAAGAGATCCTCCCGCCTCAGCCTCCCAAGTAGCTGGGAATACAGACACAAATCACTGTGCAGAGCTTTATTTATTTATTTATTTTGTAGGGGCAGGGCCTCCCTATGTTGCTCAGGCTGGTCTCAAATTCCTGGGCTTTAGTGATCCTCCTGCGTCGGCCTCTGAAAGTGTTAGGATCACGAGCATGAGCCTGGCCTCCAAAACAAATATTTCTGACCTCTACTGCTGCCATCAGAAAAAAATAAGCCAACTACCCTGAAAAAAAAATGTTATTCCCACCATCTCATCATCATCCTAGTTCAAGGCCCACCAGGGAAGCCACAGGCCTGCACCCAGGTGGAGGCCTCAGATACTACACATCAAAATCAAGAGAAAGAAACATCCACGGTCTCAGACCTGGTAACTTTGGGAATTCGGGGATTATCCTAAAGAAGCAATTCAAAAGTCAAAAAAGCTCTATACACAAAGATATTCATTGTGGTATTATTTGTGAAAGGGATAAGGAAATGTCTAAATAAATGAATTAACTCAATGAAACTGAACGCGGTCTTCAAAATGACACCTGGGCAGACTACACAACACTGCAAATACTCCACACATTGAGTGCACAGACATTTATCATTGTGACATATGCTTGTTGATAAAGCATTTTAGAAAGCATAGAAAGGCCGGCCATGGTGGCTCACACCTGTAATCCCAGCACTTTGGGAGGCCGAGGCAGGTGGATCACCTGAGGTTGGGAGTTCGAGACCAGCCTGACCAACATAACAAAACCCTGTCTCTACTAAAAACACAAAATTAGTCGGGCGTGGTGGCGCATGCCTGTAATCCCAGCTACTTGGGAGGGTGAGGCAGGAGAATCGCTTGAACCTGGGAGGCGGAGGTTACAGTGAGCTGAGATCGTGCCATTGCACACCAGCCTGGGCTATAACAGCGAAACTCCGTCTCAAAAAAAAAAAAAAAAAAANTTCCAGGCTCAAGCCATCCTCTCATCACAGCTCCCCAAATAGCTGTGACTACAGGTGCATGCCACTACACCCAGCTATTCCTTTGCATTTTTTGTAGAGACAGAGTTTCGCCATGTTGCTCAGGCTGATCTCGAACTCCTGACCTCAAGTGCTCCACCCGCCTCAGTCTCCCAAAGTGCTAGGATTACAGGCGTGAGCCACCACGCTCAGCACTTTTTTTTGTTTTAGAGACAGGGCCTCACTTTGTTGTCTATGCTACAGTACAGTGGTGTGATCATGGCTCACTGCAGCCTTCAACTCCTGAGCTCAAGTGATCCTCTCAGCTCAGCCTCCCCAGTAGCTGGGACTACAGGTGCATACCACCATGCCCAGCTAATTTAAATTTTTTTGTTGTTAAAAAAATAATAATAAAATACACTTTTTGTTGTCTTGAGATGGGTTCTCACTATGTTGCCCAGGCTGTTCTCAAACTCCTGGGCTCAAGCAATCTTCCCACGCTGGCCTCCCAAAATCCTGGGATTACAGGCGTGAGCCACCGTGCCTGGCCACAGTACATGATTTTTAAAATTAATTAAAACTAAAACTCTTACAGTAAAAAGTAGCAGTCCTCTGACCTCCATTTCCACATATATACCACACCCAATACATTTCAGTTGCTTCTTTAAGTATTTATCTCTATATTTCCATTTTTTATTTAAAATTTTTGTTTTTATACCTCAGGCAAAATTTTAAAAAGACAAGGTCTTGCTATGTTGCCCTGTCTGGTCTTGAACTCCTGGGCTCAAGTGATCTTCCTGCCTTGGGTTCCAAAGTGTTGGGATTACAGGCGTGAGCCACCCCACCGTCAAATTTTGACTTCTTACCTTAGAAAATTAGTTTGTGCGGCCGGGCGCAGTGGCTCACGCCTGTAATCCCAGCACTTTGGGAGGCCGAGGCGGGTGGATCACCTGAGGTCGGCAGTTCAAGACCAGCCTGACCAACATGGAGAAACCCCGTGTCTACTAAAAATACAAAATTAGCCAGGCATGGTGGCACATGCCTGTAATCCCAGCTACTCGGGAGGCTGAGGCACGAGAATCGCTTGAACCCGGGAGGCGGAGGTTGCGGTGAGCTGAGATCGCGCCACTGCACTCCAGCCTGGGCAAAAAAGAGCGAAACTCCGTCTCAAAAAAAAAAAAAGAAAATGAGTTTGTGGGCCAGGCGCTGTGGCTCACGCCTGTAATCCCAGCATTTTGGGAGGCCACAGTGGGTGGATCTCTTGAGCCCAGAAATTTGAGACCAGTCTGGGCAACATGGCAAAACCCTATCTCTACAAAAAAGATAAAAAATTGGCCGGGCGCGGTGGCTCACGCCTGTAATCCCAGCACTTTGGGAGGCCGAGGCGGGCGGATCACGAGGTCAGGAGATCGAGACCATCCTGGCTAACATGGTGAAACCCCGTCTCTACTAAAAATGCAAAAAAAAAATTAGCCGGGCGAGGCGGCGGGCGCCTGTAGTCCCAGCTACTCGGGAGGCTGAGGCAGGAGAATGGCGTGGACCCGGGAGGCGGAGCTTGGAGTGAGCCGAGATCGCGCCACTGCACTCCAGCCTGGGCGACTAAGCGAGACTCTGTCTCAAAAAAAAAAAAAAAAAAAAAGATAAAAAATTAGCTGGGCATGGTGGCATACACACGTAGTCCCAGCTACTCAGGGGCTGAGGCAGGAGGATTGTTTGAGCCTAGGAGGTTGAGGCTGCAGTGAGTCGTGATCGCACCGCTGCACTCCAGTCTGGGTAACAAAGAAAGACCTTATCTCAAAAAAAAGAAGTCTTTAATGTACTTTTCATTTGAATGACAATTTCCCTCAGAATTAATTAATTCTCAGAAATTTAAAAGCATTGACCCATTTTCTTGTAGTTTCTTTCTTTCTTTTTTTTTTTTTTTTTGAGACTGAGTCTCGCTCTGTCACCCGAGCTGGAGAGTGCAGTGGCACACTCTTGGCTCACTGCAGCCTCCACCTCCTGGGGTCAAGTGATTCTACTGCCTCAGCCTCCCAAGTAGCTGGGATTACAGGCACATGCCACCACGCCCAGCTAATTTTTGCATTTTAAGTAGGGACGGGGTTTCACCATGTTGGCCAGGCTGGTCTCCAACTCCTGACCTAGTGGTCCACCCACCTCAGCCTCCCAAAGTGCTGGGATTACAGGCGTGAGCCACCGCACCCAGCCTGTCTTATAGTTTCTACTGCTGCTTTTGAAAAGTCCAAAGCTGGGTGGGGCGCGGAGGCTCACGCCTGTAATCCCAGCACTTTGGGCGGCTGATGTGGGCGGATCACAAGGTCAGAAGATCGAGACCATCCTGGCTAACATGGTGAAACCCCCGTCTCTACTAAAAATACAAAAAATTAGCCGGGCGAGGTGGCGGGCGCCTGTAGTCCCAGCTACTCGGGAGGCTGAGGCAGGAGAATGGCGGGAACCCGGGAGGCGGAGCTTGCAGTGAGCCGAGATGGCGCCACTGCACTCCAGCCTGTGTGACAGAGCGAGACTCCATCTCAAAAAAAAAAAAAAAGTTGAGTCATCTTGTTCTCTGATCTGTATGTGGCCTTTTTTTGTCTGATGACATTTAGTAACTTCTCTCTTATCTCTGGAGTTTTGAAAGTTCGTGATGATGTCCCATAGTGTGGGCCTTTTATTATTCATGGTATTGGGTACTACTTCGAGACTGTTTAAAAGCAGAAATGCCGGCCGGGCGCGGTGGCTCACGCCTGTAATCCCAGCACTTTGGGAGGCCGAGACGGGTGGATCACGAGGTCAGGAGATCGAGACCATCCTGGCTACCACGGTGAAACCCCGTCTCTACTAAAAAATACAAAAAACTCGCCGATCGAGGTGGCGGGCGCCTGTAGTCCCAGGTACTCAGGAGGCTGAGGCAGGAGAATGGCGTAAACCCGGGAGGCGGAGCTTGCAGTGAGCTGAGATCCAGCCACTGCACTCCAGCCTGGGCGACAGAGCGAGACTCCATCTCAATAAAAAATAAAAATAAAAAAAAGTAGAAATGCCTTCAGTTCTAGAATGGTTTCCTATATACTTTTCCTTCCTCCGCTTCTCTTGCCTTTTTTTCTTGAGTTCCTATGTGGTGCATGTTGGGTCTCCTGGACCGAAGTCAATTTTTTCTATATTTTCTTTCCTATTTTCCATCTCTTAAGTCTTTGTGTTCTACTTTCTGGAAATTGGTTTTTCACTCTTCCAACTCTTCTGTTGAAATTCTCACTTCTGCTATTTTTACTTCTGCTATCTTAATACCTAAGAGCTTATTATTTTATGAATGTGCCTTTTTTTCCCAAACCATGTTTGTGACTTCTCAAATTTTTTTTTTTTTCTGTTTGTTTGGGTCTCTGTCTTTCACACTAGAAGCCTCTCTCTGTCTCTCTCTCTCTCTTTTTTTTTTTTTGAGACAGGGTCTCACTCTGTCACCCAGGTTGGAGTGCAGTGATATGATCACGGCTCACTGCAGCCTCAACCTCTCAGGCTCAAGCAATCCTCCCACCTCAGCCTCCCAAGTAGCTGAGACCACAAGCATGTGTCACCATGCCTGGCTAGTTTATTTTATGTAGAGAGAGGATTTCTCTACGTTGCCCAGGATGGTCTCAAACTTCTGGGCTTAAGCAAACCTCCTGCCTCAGCCTCCCGAAGTGCTGGGATTACAGGCATGAGCTACCACGTCTAGCCTGTAAATCTCACTCTATGTGGGATGGCCTTTGGCTGCCCATTCAAATCTAAGGGAAAGGCACTAACCCTGCTTGTACACAGGTAGGGCTAGTTGCTCAGTAGGCTTCAGTGTGAAGTGACAAAGCAGTAAGCTGGCTTTTCTTTATTTTTTGAGACGGAGTCTCACTCTGTCGCCCACGCTGGAGTGCAGTGGCGTGATCTTGGCTCACTGCAACCTCCGCCTCCCAGGTTCAAGCTATTCTCCTGCCTCAGCCTCCTAAGTAGCTGGGATTACAGGCGTGCACCACCACGCCCAGGTAATTTTTGTATTTTTAGTAGAGATGGGGTTTCGCCATGTTGGCCAGGCTGGTCTCAAACTCCGGCCTCAAGTGATCCTCCCCACTCGGCCTCCCAAAGCACTGGGATTACAGGTGTGAGCCACCATGCCTAGCAACAAGCTGGCTTTTCAACAAGGTCCCCCTCAATGTCAGTATGTGACAGTTATTTTTTTTGTGAGATCAGTTTGCTCAGACAGAAGTTCTCCAAGGGCCTGCCCAGAGGCTGTATGGAAGCTGTGGTATTCGGGGAGCCACCCAGGAGATGGTCTCCCTGCTCGACACAAACTCCTCTCCTGTCCTCGGCTGGGCTGACCTCTCTGAAACACTGCCTGCCGGAAACCTGCCACCTGCTGGGGTGGGGAAGGGAACCATCTGGCTATGTGGCCTGGGTGGGTGGTCTGTCACCCTACCATGCTCTATCAAGTAATCTTCCTGCTTCCAACCACCTTTTGAAGCACTCCATCCCCAAAGCCCCCATTCCTTTGCCTTTTCCACCTGCTTCCCCCATAGCCCAAGACGTTCGACATTCTCCACTCAGTTTCCCACTCGCCTATCGGTTTCTTGTCCTGCAAAGGTTTTGTTCATATTTGTTCATACCACCCTCCTCAACCATTTACTTTTCTGTTTTTTTTTTTTTTATTTACATTTTTTTGGCCGGGTGCGGTGGCTCACACCTGTAATCCCAGCACGTTGGGAGGCCAAGGTGGGCGGATCACGAGGTCAGGCGATCAAGACCATCCTGGCTAACACAGTGAAACCCCGTCTCTACTAAAAATGCAAAAAATTAGCCGGGCGTGGTGGCAGGCGCCTGTAGTCCCAGCTACTCAGGAGGCTGAGGCAGGAGAATGGTGTAAACCCGGGAGGCGGAGCTTGCAGTGAGCCGAGATCACGCCACTGCACTCCAGCCTGGGCGACACAGCGAGACTCCGTCTCAAAAAAAAAAAAAAAAAAAATTTACATTTTTTCTTATTCCTTTACTTTCATTTTAGTGGGATTTTGAAACAGAGCAGAGAGATAAATATACATTCAATTGTTACGTTTATGTCAAAGTCTATAATAATACTTACTAATAAATAAAAATCAAGTTTTAAAAGGTGCAGACACAGGTTGGGGCACAGTGGCTGACGCCTGTAATCCCAGCGCTTTGGGAGGCTCAGGCAGGTGGATCCCTTGAGGTCAGGAGTTCGAGACGAGCCTGGCCAACATGGCAAAACCATGTCTCTACTAAAAAAAAAAAAAATTAGCTGGGCATGGTGGCGCACACCTGTAGTCCCAGCTACTTGGGAGGCTGAGGCAGAAGAATTGGTTGAACCCGGGAGGCGCAGGTGGCAGTGAGCCGAGATTGCATCATTGCACTCCAGCCTGGGTGACAGAGCAAGACTCCATCTCACAAAAATGAAATAAAAAAATAATAATAAATTAAAGATACAGATAGAATTCTCTCTGAGGGGTTTGGGGGAGGATACTCCAACAAGGAAACAGTGGTTTTCTCTGGTGCAGGGTGGGGTGGCGGTAAGATTATAGACAAGTATGCTTGTATTTTTTGGTATTTTCCAAACTTGACATTAATTTCATATTTTTATAAATAAAAAAGCATGAAGATTAAAAATATTATTAAAAGACATTTTCTGAGACAAAGATCAAGTCAGTATAAATAGATGTATGGAAGAAATTCTAATCCTCCAACAGGGGTCTACATGATCTATGGCTTCTGCTTATGTGCAGAGGAGCGCTGGGGTTCCAAAGAAGCACCACAGGCCTTCAGAGGTAGGTGGGAGCGGGACAGGATGCTGAGCAGAGGAGTTCTGGGCTAGTTTCTCTTACAGTGGCTCTCTGTTTTGATCTGGTTTATAGGTTAAAATTCTGCTTTATATTTTTATTTTATTTTATTTTTTTTGAGATGGAGTCTCACTCTATCGCCCGGGCTGGAGTGCAGTGGTGCAGTCTCGGCTCACTGCAACCTCCGCCTCCTGGGTACAAGTGATTCTCCTGCCTCAGCATCCCGAGTAGCTGGGATTACAGGCGCCCAACACTACACCTAGCTAATTTTTTGTATTTTTAGTAGAAACGGGGTTTCACCATGTTGGCCAGGCTGGTCTCGAACTCCTGACCTCGTGATTCGCCCATCTTGGCCTCCCAAAGTGCTGGGATTACAGGTGTGAACCACCGCACCCGGCCTATGTTGTGATTTTTAAAAAGAGATCCACAATCATCAAACAAGTTTGGAAAGTACCAACGAAGATCTAGAGAAAATGAGGCTGAGGTTTAGGAAAAAGCCTTTAAGGACGACACCACACTCTAACCTCTGCCCCTTTCCATCCTGAAATGACAGTATTGGCTCCAGTGGAATTCTGGGTACACACAGAATACATTATGCACCGAAAGAGCTTGCAAGGGGACCGGCAGGTCTCGCAGTCATGGAGCTCACAAGCCAGACCCAGCTATCCCAGGCTCCTAGATGGGTGTATGTACCCAACGTCCGGCCAGTGTCAGTCTCTGGCCTCAGTGTCCCCATTTGCACCATGAAAGGACTGCATTCATCTTCTAAGCTAATGTCCCAGAAACTCCAGAGCATCGTCTTACTGAGACAGTGACTGCCAGCTCTCTGGAGACACAGAATAGTCCCACCTAGGGACTCCTTGAGAAGCAATACAGAATTATAAAACTCCAATCCACTTCCTCCAGAAAACTTTTAGTATTTCTCTCCCCAGTCTGGCCAGCCCAACGTTACCATGGCCAGAGTGAGTCAAATACCAAATGCTGCAGCTTAATAACGGGCTCCAGGACTCCTCAAAGCAAAGCCATTCCTTCTTTTCCCAGGCAGCAGTATCTCTCTCCTGGGACTGGCTGAGGTCTAGTTCACTTCCCCGTTCATTCGCTCCTAGCACCAATCTGGGTCACTCCCTTCCTTTGGGCATGCTAGTCCTACGGAGAAGTCTTCCTTCAGCTGGAGAGCCGGGGAGGATGGGTTTCGTTCACATTCTTAACCTATCTACAAAATAACATCTCCTTTCCCTTCCCCCACGCACTTGGCCCATTCCCCCAACCTACCTCTCTGGAATAGTCCAAGAAAGACCAACAAAGCCCCCTCTGCCTGGCAGATTAAAGATGCTTTAGAATCAATGAGTGTCATCCCGCCCTGGCCCGACTCCTCATCTGTTGGGAAAAAAAGAAAAGAAAGAAAGAAAACTATTTTAACAAGAGAGAATTTCAGAAACCTGTGCATTCTCTTATAGGACGTTAGCTCAAAATCAACTGCCTCATCTCCGTCTCTCCTTTTTGCAAACCAATCACATTCCACTTGATCGGCCTTTCTTGCCATCTGCGTCAATGCCACCCCCAGCTCCCTTTGGTGGTACTGAAACCAACCACAGGAGCATTTCCAGTGCCTGGAGCAGGAATGTGCACTCAGATGACTCAGATCGTTTTTAGAGCTGTTTGTTGGTTTTGTTTGGTTTTTGAAAGCAAAGTAATTGATCTGAGCCAAGCCTGGGTTCGAGTTCCATTCGATGGGTGCAAAAAGCAGGTTGGTGAACTTGAAATCTTTATTCCCCATGTGGATCTGTTTTCAAGGCCCAGGTCTAAAGGAAAATCCATCCCCTATTGGGCTGGAGATAAAAAGGAAGAGTGTGAGGGGAGAGGCCGCCCACTCCTTGCATCTGTGGTGCTTCTTCCCCCACCTCAGCCGCTCCGGGAAATAATAGAACCCCAAAGAGGGAAAAAAAGACACTAGAGCACCAGCCCAGTCTAAAGACCCAACCTCTTCTCCCAACCCCAGGCCCTGGGCATAGCTACCTCCACAGCTGGGAGACTTCAGCCCAGAGCCCACTAGGTGGGCTTAGGTTTAGCACAAAACCAAAACCACCGGCTTCTCCAAGAGTCAAACAGCAGAGCCCTAGGAACCCGCTGGAAAAGGCAGTTGCAGGAACACATTTCCCAAGGATCAAGCTGGAGTCCTCCCTGCGGCCTCCATCCCTGTAAAAATACTCCAGGGACCCTGCTGCGGGAGCCCAGGCATGTGGGCTCGGATGCTCCCTTCCCTCAACATCCAGGAGAGAGTGGCAAGCACTTCGCAAGGCACTGCCACCAAACAGGAGGTCAGCACCAAAGGCTAAGGAAGAAATCCCTTCCATTGCTGACCAATTAAGAGACTAGCTAATACCCATTACCACGACAAATTATAGCAGCTCTGGCACAGGGTAATGAGACATGATCATAAGGAAAGCCCTTTCAAAACAGGAAAAGACAAAGCAGAGGGAGCCGAGAAGGAAGAGAAGGAGAGAATTCGTCCTCAGGAATTCGGGTCAGGAAATAAGGAGCCAGGACAAAATCCACAAGAGGGCGGCCAGGGAGAAAGCGCTCCCCTGGGGAGGAAGCCGCAGGACCTCAGGATCCGGGTCTGCCACCCTCTAGCCACCCCCGCCCCGGGTTCAAGGGCACAGCTCAGGAGGGACAGAGCGCAGGAGGCTTGGTCCCGAATCGAGGGCAGGGGGAGGGGAGGACGCGCACAGCCACTGCTGGGTCCCCGACAAGTAAACAGCCTGCCCCGAACAGGCGCGTCCTCGTGCGAAGCCCGCTGGAGGCCCCACGGATCCCATCAAGGGCAGCAGCCGAGAAACCTGGGATTCCCGACCCCCGGGGGGCACAAAAGGAAGCAACCAAATTAGGAGAAGAGAGCGTCGCGCGGCCCACAGCTGAGAATCCCACCGTGAGCGCAACCCCCTGCCTCGGCCCCCCCAGCCCCCACGGCCCCGGACCCCTGATCGCCTCCACCGACCCTGCCCACCCCGCCCCAGGCGGACAAAGCCCAGGGCTGGGCGGGGTGGGACGCCCGGCGTGGCTGGGGGCGGGGCACGGGGACCCCGCAGACGCCCGCACAGGTGGGCTCCGTACCGGGTGTCGGTGCCGGGGGCGGGGCCCGATCTCCCTGGAGACAGTTGCCCAGGGGACACAGCGGGCGGGTCCCGGAGTGACGGGAGGACGCCAGCCTCCGGGCAGCGGCGCAGGGCCGGCGGGGGCCGGAGGGCAGGCCCGCCGCGCGAGGTGCAGGCGAGCGGGGCTCGGCGGAGGGGCGCGGCCCGGGGCGGGGCCGGGACTACGGGCAGGCGGGGCGGGACGCCGGCTGGGGGCGGGGCATCCCCGGGGCTGGGGCGGGGCCGGGGCCGGCCGCGGGCACCGTCGGCAAATTCTCACACCCCCAGTTGGGAGAAGCGCCGGAGCGCACACGGGAGGCGGAGAGCGGAGTGGACGCTGCAAATCCTCCCCGAACCCCGCTGTTCTAGCCCGGAGGCCCACGATGCTGCCAGGCGGGGCCCTTGGGGTTCGCGCCCTGATCCCCAGAGCAGCCGCGGGACCCCGACGGCGCGCGCACGCTGGCTCTGGCCTAGGTCTCGCCTTACAACCAATAAATAGAAAGCGCCACCTGCAAAGCAAGGGAGGGCTGGTCGTCCACCAAACTGCTTTCCGCTCCCCGCTTTGCAAGGCATCCGCAGAAAGGGCGGGGTACTGGACCCAGGTCACAGAACCGGAGCCAGGCTCACCCGAGTAATTGGCCAGCCCGGGCTCTGGGCTCAAATCCAGCCTGATGGCTGTTCCCCAGCTGATGGGCCTTTCCATCGGGCGTTCCCTTATATATGAGATTTAGAAAATAAATGAGTGTACCCAGGACTTTCACTAATGCATCTACCCATTACAACAGGCGGTGTGCGTGCAGTAACAACGCCGAGACAATCCTTGCTCCGCACTTAAAAAAAACCTCTGGGCGCTCCAGTGTTTTTGTTTTTGAGACAGGGTCTTGCTCTGTTGCCCTGGCTGTGGTGCAGTGGTGCGATCATAGCTCACTACAGTCTCTACCTCTCTGGCTCAATCGATCCTCCCACCCCAGCCTCCCGTGTAGCTGGGGCCACAAGTGCGCACCACCTCACCTAGCTAATTTAAAAAATTTTTTTGTAGAGGTGGGGGTCTAACCATGTTGCCTACGCTGGTCTCAAACTCCTGGGCTCAAGCCATCCTACCGTGTCAGCCTCCCAAAGTGCTCGACCAGGCGCTCCAGTTTTTATCCAGGCATCTACACTGTAAGGTAGATGTTGCTCTCCCTTGGTTGTGAGTGGGGAAGCCGAAGCTCAGCGCGCAGGGACTCTTACCCTCATGCACTCACACAGACACAGTCTGCACAGCCTCTTGGGCCGAGCTAGCCCTGGCACCAGTTTGGTTTGGTGCTGAAGCTATACCCTTCTTGCTCTGCAAGGGCCCATCTCCCCTTAGAATATTCTTTTGGGTCCACAGCCCAAGACTTAAACCTTTGCCATGGGGAACGCAGAGGAGGAAGCGGAGTGCGAGCACCAGAATCGACCCTGGCATGTCCCGCGGAGTGGGAGAAAATGGTTTGAAGAACACTCCTCGGTGGTCCTAATTGCTGCACGTGAGGTCAAGGCAGGGCCCGCCCATCCCAGGCAGATGAGCCCCAGGAGTCTTCCTCGTGCCTGCGAAGACGGCAAGGAGAAAACACGGCTGGCCGGAAGCCCCCCGAGAATCTCGAAGAAGCCCGGAATGAAAGGACCAGGCGGCTGGGACCCGGAACTCCCCAGTCAGGGCGCGCGCAGCCCAGGCCTGACGCTTCCCTCCGCCCTTGGCGGCCTCTGCGTCCTCCCAACACCCGGCAGCCCTGCCAGGGGTCCCGCATGCCCAGAGCACCCCAAGGAGGAGAGAGAAGAGGGGGGGCCAGGGTGGGAGGGGACACCCCTCTTCCCTGGCCGTCCCTAGAAGTCACACACAGACATTCACTCAAAAAGACAAGCTTGCATGCAGATGCTCACACACAGACACAGGCGCAATCATGTAAACGGACACACAGAGACCACTGACGCTCCTGCTCATACACGCGCTCTCGCTCTTCACACCCTGCACCAGGCGGGCACTCACCTGCCCGCACCCTTGCTGCGCTTTCGCAGATCCCGGGACAGGGCGGAGCCCGGGCCGGCTGTTGGAGACCGCCCCCGGCCCCGCCCCCCACACTCTCCCACCTCTCCCTCCCTCCTCCCGTCCTCCGCCTGCAGGAGAGGAGCGGTGCAGCAGACATCCGAGGGCAGCTGGGAACCCCTGACCCAACTGGCGGGTGAGTCAGGCCCCCTGCAGGCCACCCCGGACCCCCCAGGGCGGGGGATTTCCCCAAGATGAGCCATCAGCCACCGGAAGTCACGCCGGACCTTGGACGGGCAGACAGAGGCGCTGGGAGGAGTTCTGGGTGCAGAGCCCCAAACCTAGTAAGTACAATGATCCCGGGGCTAGGACGCCAAAGAGATTTTCCAAAGGGCAAACGCGCTTCAGAGGTTCCTCCACCCCTATTCGCCACGTGTGGGAGCCCTCCTCCCCAGCGGCCCCGTCCTGCAGTCGTCCCCTGGTGTGAAGACTTCCCTTTATCTTCAGCATGGATGGAGTGAAAGTCAAGCTCAAACACAAGGTCCCCATCAGCAATGGAACCCAATGATTCGCTGGGGGTTCAAATTGGGAATGTCAGGCACGGGTGTCTCTGAAGCCCAGAGAAAAATCCAAGAGTCTTTGAAATGGCAAAAGCCCCCAAAAGTCACTTTCCTGTATTGCCATGATGAACTGGAACTGCCCTGACAAATTCCAAAAAGATAGAGACCATAATAAATTGTTTGGAGAAGAATTAAAAGAGTGAATACAGATGCATGGAAAATCTCTAGAACAGTGCCTGGCGCTCATATTAAGTATTGGCTGTCACACATGGATAACAGACACAAGGGAGACCAAGTGACTTGCCCCAGGTCGCACAACTAGCTAGTGGCAGAGATGGAGGAAAAACCAGTCTCTGATTCTTTGTTCACAGCTCAGGTACCTTAAATCCTTTCTGAAATTGAGAGTATAAATAATTTAGTGGATAAATAAATGAATTTGACCACTGTTAAATATTAGAGTAGACCTGGAACAGTGGCTTACGCCTGTAGTCCCAGCACTTTGGGAGACCAGGGCAGGAGGATCACTTGAGCCCAGGAGTTCAACACCAGCCTGGGCCACATAGTGAGACCCCGTCTCTATTTTTAAAAGAAAAGAAAAATCAGAGTAAATTAAGGTGGGCATGGTGGCTCACTCCTGTAATCTCAGCACTTTGGGAGGCCAAGGTGGGAGGATCATTTCAGGCCAGGAGTTTAAGAACAACCTGGGTAAAACAGCGAGACCTCGTCTCTACTGGGAAAAAAAAAAAAAAATTAGCCTGGCATGGTGGCATTTGCCTGTAGTCCTAGCTAGTTAGGAGGCTGAGGGAGAAGGATTGCTTGGCCCAGGAGTCTGCAGTGAGCTATGATGGAGCCACTGCACTCCAGCCTAGGTGACAGAGCAAGACCTTGTCTTTAAAAAAAAAAAAAAAAAAATCAGAATAGAGAAATTAGATTCCTGCCCCTCTACTTGCTACTAAAAGGGCCAATCCTCTTGTTAAATCCCCAAACAGAAGGCAGGAAACCAAATGAGCCTCTGCTCCCACTCACTGGAGCCCTTGTTCCCTTCAAGGAGCCCTAGAAGACCTGACACTTTGTGATGTGTGATTTCATCACTTTTGCTGTGATGAAATCTCAACTTCTCCCAAACGCTCACCAATATCCCAGCCTCCAACCTTGCTGGAATTCTGCTATTCTTTTTTTTTTTTTTTTTTTTGAGACAGAGTCTTGCTCTGTTGCCCAGGCTGGAGTGCAATGGTGCTATCTTTGCTCACTGCAAGCTCCGCCTCCCAGGTTCATGCCATTCTCCTGCCTCAGCCTTCCAAGTAGCTGGGACTACAGGCACCCGCCAGCACGCCCAGCTAATTTTGTTTTTGTATTTTTAGTAGAGATGGAGTTTCACCGTGTTAGCCAGGATGGTCTCGATCTCCTGACCTCGTGATCCACCTGCCTCGGCCTCCCAAAGTGCTGGGATTACAGGCATGAGCCACCGCGCCTAGCCTCCGCTATTCTCTTTCTAACTCAAATTGGCATTCAGCATTTCTAGGTGTGGTCAGATAAGACACCACTGCTGAATGGGGACAAGACCAGGAAAGCTAGTCAGAAAAAAGTAAGATGCAAAGCCAGGCACCACTGACGGCACATGTAGCTACAGCTACTCACAGGCTGAGGCAGGAGGATTGCTTGAGTCTGAGGCTGCAGCGCGCTATTGATAGCACCCGTGAATAGTCACTGCACTCTAGCCTGGACAACATGGTGAGATATTCATCTCTTTAAAAAAATTTTAAGTATAACCGCTGGGCGCAGTGGCTCACACCTGTAATCCCGGCAGTTCGGGAGGCCAGGAGGGTGGATCACCTGAAGTCAGGAGTTCGAGACTGGCCTGGCCAACATGGTGAAACCACATCTCTACTAAAAATACAAGAATTAGCCAGGTGTGGTGGTGCATGCCTGTGATCCCAGCTACTCAGAAGGCTGAGGCACGAGAATCGCTTGAACCTGGGAGGTGGAGGTTTCAGTGAGCCCAGATCAAGCCACTGCACTCCAGCCTGGGCAACTGAGACAGACTCCATCTCAGAAAAACAAACAAAAAAAATTAAGTATAAATTTTTTAGTAAAAACAACTAAAGACAACACCAAAAAAAAAAAACAAAAAAAAACCAGTTACATGTTTGTTTTTCATTCAATTAGAACAAACAGGAGGGCTCCAAAAAACAATCCTCAAAGGAGAGTTTCCATATTTACTCACATATTCCACCCTTGATATTTTTATTCTCAAAGCACAAGAATGAGGGACCTAATTACAAGAGGCCCCTGCTCTCCTGCCATCCTTACATATTTTCATTTATCTTTGAGATTCTTACCCCCGGGTAACTCAAAAAAAAAGTAGCTCATCTGTAGTTAAAAAGCAAAGTTAATTAGCATCTGGCACTTCCTTCTTTCTTTCCTCAATTCTCCGACCTTAGACTAAAAGTCTGTCTTAATTGAGGCTTCCTGAGTTTGTGACCTGGGGCAGGAGTTGAGGGGTTGAGGATATAAGCAGAGAGGAAAAAAAAAAAAAAAAAAAAAAAAAAGCTTAGGTTTGCAGGTTTGCATTGCTCATTCTTTTTTCTTTTCCTTTTCTTTTTTTTTTTTTTTTTTTTTGAGACAGCGTCTCACACTGTGGCCTAGGCTGGAGTGCAGAGACGCAATCACAGGTACTCAACCCCAGGGACTTGGGTGGTCCTCCCACCTCAGCCTCCCAAGTAGCTGAGTGTGTGCCACCACGCCCAACTAATTTTTAATTTTTGTAGTGATGAGGTCTTGCTGTGTTGTCCAGGCTGGTCTCAAACTCCTAGGCTCAAGGGATCTGCCTGCCTCGGCCTCACAAAGTGTTGGGATTACAGATGTGGGCCATCGCACCTGGCTGCATTGCTCTTTATTTTTTTTGAGACGGAGTCTCTGTCGCGCAGGCTGGAGTGCAGTGGCACCATCTCAGCTCACTGCAACCTCAGCCTCTTGGTTTCAAGCGATTCTCCTCTCTCAGCCTGCCAAGTAGCTGGGATTACAGGGGCCCGCCACCATGCCTGGCTAATTTTTGTATTTTCAGTACAGACTGGGTTTCATCATGTTGGCCAGGCTGGTCTCGAACTTCTGACCCCAAGTGATCCACCCTCCTTGGCCTCCCAAAGTGCTGGAATTACAGGCGTGAGCCACTGCGCCCGGCCCACATTGCTCATTCTTTCAAGTGTCAGCCAAAAAGCATGTGTGGCTCGTGGTTGCGGGGAATCCTCCCATTGAGAGATGGCCTCTGTGTCCCCTCTTCTTAAATCTGAGTGGGCTTGTTGCTGCCAAGAGAGTATGGCAGCAGAGATGCTAAGTGACTTGAGAGGTGGGGCCATAAGAAGCCATGCGGCTTCCTCCTTGGTGTAGAATGCTGGCTCTTGGAATTCTGAGCATTAAGTTAGAAGTCTGACTACCGGCCGGGCGCGGTGGCTCAAGCCTGTAATCCCAGCACTTTGGGAGGCCGAGACGGGCGGATCACGACGTCAGGAGATCGAGACCATCCTGGCTAACAGAGTGAAACCCCGTCTCTACTAAAAACTACAAAAAACTAGCCGGGCGAGGTGGCGGGCACCCAGCTACTCAGGAGGCTGAGGCAGGAGAATGGCATAAACCCGGGAGGCGGAGCTTGCAGTGAGCTGAGATCCGGCCACTGCACTCCAGCCTGGGCGACAGAGCCAGACTCCGTCTCAAAAAAAAAAAAGTCTGACTACCCTGGCGCTGCCACGCAGTGACACAGCCCAGGCAAGCCAGAAAGAGAAACCACGTGGAGGCACTCAAGTTGACAGTCCCACCTGAGCCCAACCTTCGAGTCATCCCACCTAGGTACCAGACATGAGTGAAGAAACTTCCAGATGATTCCAGACCCCACCTGTTCAAGTTGTTACCAACCCCTTGAGAGTCTTCCCAGCTGACTCCAGATATCATGGAGCAGTCAGGCCATCCTGCTGAGCTCTGTCTGAATTCCCGGTCCCTGGGACCGTGAGCATCACAGTGTTGCTTTACACCGCTGAGCTTGGAGTAGGTTGTTTTGCAGCAAGAGATCCCTAGAACTCTGAAGATCTCCTAAAATCCTCAAACAACCCCACTAAATAGTTACGATAGTCATCTTCATGAGGGAACTGAGGCCGAAGCCATGCACTGGGTGCCACTGCACTCCAGCCTGGGTGACAGAGCGAGACTCCATCTCAAAAAAATAAAAAAGTTTCCCCTGACCACCTGGAAAGAAGACTCACACCCAGTTCTCGCAGGCTTGCTTTCCCACATGCCTAAGCCACGGCCCTTTCCACAAAAGGGGCCTTACACATGCCTCAAAGGATGGTCCTCTTCCGGAAATGAGCAGATGCTACAGTGAGAGTCACCCAGTGACACAGGAAAGTCGATCCTTGCTGAAAGCTCCAAAAGAGGCAGTAAATTTAGGACAAAGGATTTAAATGGCAGGGGCAAACTTGTACAATATCTTCTTTAAGAGGTGGTCAAGACAGAAAATAGAAACAGGTACAAGACAGACTTTGAATTGGTTGCGGGGCAAGTGTCTCTTACAGAGGTGTCACGGGGTCAGAATGATTTGCCCCTTTGAGGTTGGTTTCAGAGTCAGAATCTCATACGACAGAGAAGCTAGAGGTTGGACCTAAACAGTCCTTCCCCGCACACCAGCAGAGTCTGTGGATGAAAGAGCCTTTTTCTGGAGACAGTCCATGCTTTTCTGCAGGTTTTCAAAGGGATTTAAAATCTGAAACAGGTTAGGAACCACTGAGTGATGTGGCTCTAGGGTAGGTAGAAGATGGAGTTTTTTTCTTTCTTTCTTTTTTGGAGACAGGGTCTGGCTCTGTCACCCAAACTGGAGTCCAATGCCATCATAGGCTCACTGCAGCCTCAGCCTCTTAGACTCAAGCGATCCTCCCGCCTCAGCCTCTCGAGCAGCTGGGACTAGAGGCGTGTGCCACTATGCCTGGGTAGTTTTTGTGTTGTTTTTTTGTAGACACAGGGTTTCCCTATATTGCCCAGGTTGGTCTCAAGTGATCCTCTTGCCTTGGCCTCCCAAAGTACTAGGATTACAGGCAACAGCCACAGTGCCCGGCCGGATTTTTGTTTTTTTGTTTTTTGTTTTTTTTTTCAAGATTAAGTTTTGCTCTTGTTGCACAGGCTAGACTACAATGGCACGATCTCGGCTCACTGCAACCTCTGCCTCCCAGGTACAAGTGATTCTCCTGCCTTGGCCTCCCAAGCCCCCTGGGATTACACCACACCCAGCTAATTTCATATTTTTAGTACAGACGGGGTTTCACCATGTGGGGTGGGCTGGTCTTGAACTCCTGACCTCAGGTGATCTGCCCGCCTTGGATCTCTCAAAGTGCTGGGATTACAGGCATGAGTCACCATGCCCGGCCCAAATTCTTCTTTTTTTTTTTTTTACTTTGGCAAATCTATATTTTACAAACTTTGAATAACTAACTTGTATTGATTCCTAAAAACATACAGTATGCATGAATAAACACATAAAATGTACGGCATATATATTTAAAACATCCACATGCATAATCTGGAAGATCATGGCCTATAATTCCCAGATGTAGGCTCTGCTGTAATTTTTGTTGGTTTAGACAGGGTCTCACTTTGTCACTCAGGCTGGAATGCAGTGGCACGAAGCAATCCTCCTGCCTCATCCCCTCAAGTAGCTGGGGCTACAGACACACGCCACCACACCCGGCTAATTTTTGTATTTTAGTAGAGACAGGGTTTCACCATGTTGACCAGGCAGGTCTTGAACTCCGGACCTCAAGTGATCCACCCGCCTCAGCCTCCCAAAGTGCTGGGATTACAGGCATGAGCCACCGCGCCTGGCCAGCTGCTGCAATCTTAAGATGGCCACATAATATCTCTTAAAACTACAAATTCCACTTCCCTTCTTCTGTCCTGACCTCAACTTAATCACAAACAAACACCCCGCCTCCCAAAACACACACACACTCATGACAGTCCCCCTGTCAAGTGTCAGCTATGTGGCAGTTCGCCCCATTCTCCTGGGGTCAGATCTGCAGCTGGCTACCTGCCCAGGCACTCAGCACTCAGGCCCTCCTTCCCCACCCGGCTGTCGGCTTAGGGGTCCTTCTCCACCTATCCTCATGCGATCTGCAGACAACCCTATAAGCTCTGAGCCAAAGAGGAAGAAATCTTGGGGATGATATAGAGGGCTCTGGACACCTCATCCCACCAGTCATTGTCCTGGTCACACTCTCTCCTTGGCAGGGGGCCTGTGACAGTGCTTCTATTCTCAGAGCAGGTCTCTGGGCCACTCCTGCCCCTGGGAGCCTCTGGGATCGGTTCAGACTCTGTCCCATAGCACAGCCTCTTCATCTTTCATCAGGCTCATCTTCAGGGCTACCGCGGCCAGCCCCCATGACTAGGCACCTGATGTCCATTTTCTCATTAAACATCATGACAAGCCCTGAAGGCAGGCATTCAGATTTATGAATGAGGAAAGCAGAACTGAAGGAGGTGACGGGGAAGGAAGTGGGGTTGGGTTTATTCTAGAGCCTGCTCTTAACCAGCGTACCACACTGTCTCTCCCTGGCCAGTGCACTGGAGCCAGATGGTGTAAGCTTCCCAAAAGAGGCCCTGGGGTTGGGCAAGGAGGCCATGGAGACTGCAGAGGCCAGGCCTTGCTTGCCCCTGGCACTGGGGAGAAGGGGCACCACCCTAGCCAACTGGGGAAGGGCCAGGCACTAGAAGCTGCTTCCCTCTGCCCACTCTCACTGTAGAGGATCAGAGTCCAAGACACCAACACCATCAGACACAAGGACCTTCAAGAGCAAGGAACTAGGCTGGGCACGGCGGCTTATGCACTTTTAGGGGCTGAGGCGGGAGGATCACTTGAACCCACGAGTTTGAGACCAGCCTGGGCAACATAGCAAGACCCCATATCTACAAAAATATCAAAAATTAGCTTGGTGTGGCCGGGCGCGGTGGCTCACGCCTATAATCCCAGCACTTTGGAAGGCCGAGGTGGGCGGATCATGAGGTCAGGAGTTCGGGACCAGCCTGGCCAATGTGGTGAAACCCCGTGTATACTAAAAATACAAAAATTAGCCGGGCATGGTGGCAGGCCCCTGTAATCCCAGCTACTCGGGAGGCTGAGGCAGGAGAATCACTTGAACCCGGGAGGCAGAGGTTGCAGTGAGCCCAGATCGTGCCCCTGCACTCTAGCCTGGGGGACATGAGCGAGACTTTGTCTCAAAAAAAAAAAAAAAAATTAGATTGGTGTGGTGGTGCACATGGTAGTCCTAGTCCTAACTGCTCAGGAGGCCGAGGCAGGAGGATCGCTTGAGCCCAGGAGGTCGAGGTTGCCATAAACTATGATCTCACCACTGCACTCTAGCCTGGCTGACAGAGCGAGACCCTATCTCTAAGAAAAGGAAGAAACAAAACAAAAACAAACAAGGAACTCTGCCTGGGAGTCCAAATAAGTCCTGGGAAGGTGGTGACGGGGGGGGGGGGGTAGGGGGACAAGTGAAAAAGAGCCAGGAAGCCCCTCTCACATGGCTGCCTGACTCCCAGAGGCTTTCTGAGTCCTCCTCCCTGGGATCCGGATTCCCCTCCCCCAACTAAGCACTTCTTCCTGGGAAAAAGCCCATATTTGGAGGCAGCATGGTGCAGGGTTAGGAGCAGCCGCTGCCACTTTCTGGCTGGGTAAGACTTAGGTAAGTTACTTCCCCTTTCTGTGCCTCAGTTTCCCCATTTGTAAAGTGGGAATCACAGTAGTACTTACCAAACACGGTTGTCATAAGGCTAATTAGCTTCGTATTTCTTTCTTTCTTTTTTTTTCTTTCTTTTTTTTTTTTTTTTTTACATCGTCCAGGCGGGAGTGCAGTGGTGCAATCCCGGCTCACTGCAACCTCTGCCTCCCAGGCTCAAGCGATCCTCCACCTCAGTCTCTGGAGTAGCTGGGACTACAGATGCGCATCATCATGCCTGGCTAAATTTTGTATTTTTTTTATAGAGATGGGGTTTTGCCATGTTGCCCAGGCTAGTCTCAAACTCCTGAGTTCAAGTGATCTGGGATTACAGGCATGAACCACAGTGTCCGGCTAGCTTAGTATTTTCTTTTCTTTTTTGAGATGGAGCCTTGCTCTGTCGCCCAGACTGGAGTGCAGTGGCATGATCTTAGCTCACTGCAGTCTCCGCCTCTTCGGTTCAAGCCATTCTCCTGTCTCAGCCTCCCGAGTAGCTGGGATTACAGGCACCCACCACCACACCCGGCTAATTTTTGTATTTTTAGTAGAGACGGGGTTTCACCATATTGGTCAGACTGGTCTTGAACTCCTGACCTCAGGTGATCTACCCACCTCGGCCACCCAAGGTGCTGGGATTACAGGCATGAGCCACCCTGCCCGGCCCAAGCTTCGTATTTTCAAAGTGCCCAGGACACTGCCTGGCACAGGGTACGTACCACAAAACTGTTTATTGTTATTGTTATTAGATACAGAAACGGGAAGCTAGGTTAATGAAAATGGCAACTTTCAGCTGGCAAACGGCAAATCTCCTAAGTACAAATGCCACTGACAGGACCCACAGGAAAAGAAATTTTCCACGATGCCTCCCTTCTAGAGCATGTGCCCATTCTCAGAGCGAGGGGTTCCCCTAGTCTAGGAGAGATTTCTAGGTTGAACCTGCCTCCGGCCCAGGTTCTGTGATCCCTACATCTTACCCTGACTCCTACTGAGCAGAATCAGGGCTGAATAGCGCTCTCCATCCCCTCACCAAACACCCTGGCCAATGGTCTCTACATGCTGACCACTCCCAGGATGCCATGGAGTCGGGCCCTCCTTCCTGTCTCTGCATGCCCACAGAGGTCACCACACCTGCTCCAATCGGATGGCAGTTGTTTACCTGTGTAATCACATAATGTAATTATTACATAAGAGGGTGCACCCTCGGTGTGAAAAGAGCTGATACCATGAAGAAAACAAAGCTGAGTGCTTCAGAAACCTAGTAAAAGATAAGTCACCCAATAAAACAAACTTCCTGTAGAATTATGGAATTAGACCAGGCGAGACAACTGTAAAAACTCAGCAGGAATTATTAAAATGTAGAAGGAAGGCCGGGCGCTGTGGCTCACATCTGTAATTCCGGCACTTTGGGAGGCTGAGGTGGGAGGAATGCTTGAACCCAGGAGTTCAAGACCAGCCTAGGCAACATAGTTAGACTTCGTCTCTACTAAAAATCAAAAAAACTAGCCGAGGCCAGGCATGGTGGCTCACGCCTGTAATCCCAGTACTTTAGGAGGCCGAGATGGGTGGATCACTTGAAGTGAGGAGTTCGAGATCAGCCCAAACAACATAGTGAAACCCTGTCTCTGCTAAAACACAAAAATTAGCTGGATGTGATGTTGTGCACGCCTGTAATCCTAGCTACTCAGGAGGCTGAGGCAAGAGGTTTGCTTGAACTGGAGGCAGAGGTTGCAGTGAGCTGAGATCGCACCATTGCACTCCAGCTTGGGTGACAGAGTGAGGCTCTGTTTCAAAAAATTAAAAAAAAAACAAAAAAGTAACCAGGTGTGTGTGATCCCTGCTACTTACGGGGCTGAGGCAGGAAGATGGGTTAAGGCCAGGTGGTCAAGGCTGCAGAAAACCGTGATCAAACCACTGCCCTCCAGCCTAGGTGACAGAGCGAGACCCTGTCACCCCCCAAAAAAAGTAGGATTAAAAAAAGTGGATTATACATTGCATGTACGCCTTATACAGAAAGATGAACCAATGGCCTACGCAAACATAAGCCCTTGGCCATCTAAGAGCAGATCAGGGAACCAATGTATGCTGACATGTTTTAAGTGAAGATGAAATATTTATTGGGAAGGGAGAAAAAACAGTAGCTGGCATCCATAGCAGCTTCTCCAGGTGAGCGGTGCTGGAGAGGTATATAGGACTCTGTGTGGCCCGTCACAGAAAAAAATAAAAGAAAATGTTTACATTTGAGGTAATGCATTTTAATAATTCTCTACCTAAACCAAAGTCAGTTACTCAACCAACAAATCACATTGGATAAAAGGGCTATTAAACTATTTGTTTCTCCACCAGGCACAGCGGCTCACACCTATAATCTCAACACTTTGGGAGGCCTAAGTGGGAAGATTTCTTGAGCCCAGGAGTTGGAGACCAGCCTGGGCAACACAGCAAGACCCTTGTCTACAGAAAATGAAAAAACTAGCCGGGCATGGCGGTGTGCACTTGGGAGCTACTCAGGAGGCTGAGGCAGGAGGATCACTTGAGCTCAGGAGTTCAAGGCTGCATTGAGCTATGATGTCACCACTGCAGTCCAGCCCAGGAGACAGAGTGAGACCCTGTCTCTAAAACTAAATAAATAAATAATCTCGGCATTTCTCATCCTAATTGCATCTAATGGTTCATCATCCTCTTTGGCCCTAATCCACATTTTTAAAACTCTGGTTGGAGTCGCTGTGCTGGGAGTAGCGGAAGCCATAGAAAAAACATAAACTTCCCAGAGCACCCATTTGACTCTCAAGTTAGGGGAAAATATGCTTTATAGTAAAATAAACATGGATATATCATGGAATCGAATGTAAAATTAACATTAGCATTAAAAATAGAAGTTGAAGCTTCAAAGCGAGGTCGCAGTTGGGGTGGGCAGCTGCAGGCTAGAGCTGGACATCCCATCTCTTCAGGCTGGAGAGATGGTGGGAAAGTTGGAGAAACATGGCCCATCAGGGTCCAGGTTACTGCCAGCTGCCCAGCCATCTCCTACCCACTCCCCCTGGGAACCCGCAGCACAAGGGCTCCTGGGGTGCTGCCTTGTGAGCCTCACAGGTGACACCAGAATCCACTGCTGTGGCCAAGGTCACCGGAGGGCAGACCTCACTGGGAGATGCCACACCTTCCAGTCCAGGCCCCTTGAGCGGGGCCAGGGGTGGCTCTTGCCACCATCCTGGGAGAGGAAGAAAATGACCTGCTCTAGATCTCACTTCCAGCAGTATTTGCCTCAGATACCCAAGCTCCTCCCTACCTTGAAAGGCTAGAAAACACTGACAAGGCCAGATGTAGTGGCTCATGTCTGTAATTCCAGCACTTTGGAGGGGGGCCGAGGCAGGAGGATCTCTTGAGCCTAGGAATTCGAGAGCAGCCTGGGCAACATAGCAAAATGGGATATTTATTGACACATGCTCTGTGCATTCCATCTGAGTCATTCACGGGAAGATCAAATAAGGTAATGGATGAATAAAGCTTACTACACAAGAACTCATGACAAGAACACCTGTCATTAAAATCCACTCTGAGCCAGGCTGAGCAGGGCTCACCCATAGTCCCAGCAACATGAGAGGCTGAGGTGGGAGGATCAGTTGTGCCCAGGAGTTCAAGACCAGGCCTGGTGGCTCACACCTATAATCCCAGCACTTTGGAAGGCCAAGGTGGGTGGATCTCTTGGGCCCAGGAGTTGGAGACCAGTCTGGGCAACATGGTGAAACCCTGTCTTCCACTGAAATACAAAATTAGTGGGGTGTGGCGGCATGAACTCGTACTGCTGGCTACTTGGGAGGCTGCAGTGGGAGGATCGCTTGACTCCAGGAGATCAAGGATGTAGTGAGACATGATTGCACCACTGCACTCCAACCTGAGCATCAGAGTGAGATCTTATCTCAAAAAAAGACCAGTCTGGACAGTAGAGTGAGACCCCAATTTCTAAATAAATAAATTTTTAGGCCAGACACGGTGGCTCATGCTTGTAATCCCAGAACTTTGAGAGGCTAAGATGGGCAGATCACTTGAGGTGAGAACTTCGAGACCAGCCTGGCCGACATGGTGAAACCCCATCTCTACCAAAAATACAAAAATTAGCAGGGTGTGGTGGTGGGTACCTGTGGTCCCAGCTACTCGGGAGGCTGAGGCATGAGAATAGCTTGAACCAGGGAGGCAGAGGCTTCAGTGAGCCAAGATCACACCACTGCACTCCAGCCTCGGTGACAGAGCAAGACTCCGTCTCAAAAATAAACAAATGGTTTTTTAAAATCCATTCCCTACTACAGTGTGGGCCTCAAAGATTCATTCATCCAATAGGTAAAAACTGCAACTTTTTGGGTACCCATAACCTGGCCCAGGTGTTTCATTGTTTCCAACCTTTACGACATCTTTACGACAATCCAGTCAAAGAGGTACTGCCATCCTAATTCTCAGATGAGAACCCAGAAACTTAAATAACTTGTCAAGATCCCCTACATGTTAAGTGTCAAAGCCAAGATAGGAAGCCTCTCATTCTAAAGCTCTTGCTTTTGATGCTAATCTGAAGCTAACTTTTTATCCATTCTCAAAACACGGTCCTGCTAGAGAAACGGAGCCATTCACATCTTGGGAAACTATCACATATTAGATGTGCTGCACTCAATTTAAAAACAGACCACACATCATCACCGATTTCCAAATGACAGCAGACGGGCTGTCTTATTAAAATACTCACCACACCACACAATAGGGAAAAAAAGATTCATGACCTGGTCATGGCTCCTGGATGTCTGAAACCATCAGAAACAGAAGTTGTGGTCTGGGAGAGTACATCCTTTCCTTGGCTCTCAATATGAGGAACTGTTTTTTTTTTTTTTTTTTTTTTGAGATGGAATTTCACTCTTGTCACCCAGGCCGGAGTGCAACCTCCGCCACCTGGGTTCAAGTGATTCTCCTGTCTCAGCCTCCCAAGTAGCTGGGATTACAGGCACCCACCACCACACCCGGCTAATTTTTGTATTTTTAGTAGAGACAGGGTTTCACCATGTTGGCCAGGCTGGTCTCAAACTCCTGACCTCAGGTGATCCACCTGCTTTGGCCTCCCAAGTGTTGGGATTATAGGCGTGAGCCACCGCGCCTGGTGAAAAACATTTTCAATGGAATTTTTTAGAAGGATATGTAAGGAGAAAGTTGGGGTTTTTGTTTTTCCTCCTAGAAGAAAATTCTCATGAAGTAGTTCATTTGAGACCAAGATCCTGGTGTTACTAACTTCCTCCTCAACAGCAGGTCAGCAGTAAAGAGGAAAATGCAGGCATCAAGCAAACCCTGTTTGCGTGACTTTCCTCTCCTCCCTTAAGGCTCCCTGAGGACCACTCAAAACGAAAGCCAAGGCCACTCTAAAGGGTTTAAGAGGCCTGGCGCAGGCTCATGCCCGTAATCCCAGTACTTTGGGAGGCCGAGGAAGGAGGATCGCTTGAGCCCAGGAGTTCGAGACCTGAACCAATGTATACTTTTCATGTACTAATTTATGATTTTACCTACGATTCCTGTCTTCCCAAAATGCATAAAACCAAACTGTAACCTGACCATCTTGGGCACACTTTCTCAGGACCTCCTGAGGCTGTTTCTTGGGCCATGGTCACTCATGTTGACTCAGAATAAGCCTGGGCAACAAAAGACCTCCATCTCTACAAAAAGCTACACAAATTACCCAAGTGTGGTGGCATGTGCCGATTGTCCCAACTACTAGGTGTGTGGATCACTTGAACCCAGGAGGTTGAGGCTGCAACGAGCTATGATCGCTCTACTGCATTGCAGCCTGGGTGACAGAGCAAGACCCTGTCTCCAAAAACAATTAATTAGAAATACAAATAATTAAAAGGTTTCAAGAGCAGGCATTATGGGCAGCAACCCAGGCTGGAGTCAAAGCCCCAGATTCTGTCTCCTGAAATATCTAAGGAATCCACCCAGCTGCCTCCGTTTCCCAAACAGCATATAGGGTCATCTGAATGTGAGCAGCAGAACAGTCACCAAGACAAATTTTGGACTTGAACAAAACCATTAGGGAGTCCTTAGCCCCATTTCCATGCTACAGAGGCTGCAGGACCACAGCAGACTCAGGGTCCTGGAGACACAGCTCCTTCAGCCCCTACTCATCTGCTCAGGGAGCTAAGACCACCTGGGATAGGTTTACCGGCTTGCCCAGGGAGGCTCACACCCAGATCCAGTCAGCCAGCCAAGGACACAGACTATTTGGAGAGAAAGAGGTTGTCAGCTCCCCTTCTGGGACCATCTACCTCCAGGGCAGAAAAATCAATCTGCTGTAGATTAAAACAAAATGAATCTTGAGGGAGAATAGAGACTTGTTAATTTACATTAATATATAATAAGAATAAGGGGGAAGGATGGGAGAGGGGTAAGGGATAAAACACTACACACTGGGTACAGTGTACACTGCTTGGGTGACAGGTGCACCAAAATCTCAGAAATCACCACTAAAGAACTTACTCATATAACTAAAAACCACCCATACCCCAAAAACTACTGAAATAAAAATAAAGTATTTGCCAAAAAAAAAAAAAAAAGAACAGCTGATATTGACAGAGTATGACTATGTGGCAGGTGATGTTCATTATCTAATTTACCTTATTTAATCCTTCAGACAAACCTAGGAATAGGTCCCTTTAAGGTTCATTTTACAGACAGGGAAATAGAGGATCAGAGAGGTTAAGTAGTCTCCTCAAAGTCACACAGCTGGGAAGTGGAAGAGCTATGGTTTGAATCTGAATTCATCCAATACTAGAGTTCATGGGTTTAACTACTGCATTACTGAATTTAAAGATGAATCCAGCTCCCAGGGAGTTGGTTCACTGGACGACTAAGGAAGTGCAACCCTCATGCTATACATCCAGCAGTAAAGAGAAAGAAAGCTATTTAAACTTATTGGCAATAAAATAACTAGGTTTTACACCAGGCGTGGTGGCTCTCTCCTGTAATTCCAGCACTTTTCGGGGCCAAGGCGGTAAGATCACTTGAGCCCAGGAGTTCCAGACCATCCTGGGCAACATAGTGAAACCCTGTCTTTACAAAAAAATAAATAAATAATAAAAAAAAAATTAGCCAGGCATGGTGGTGGCACCTGTAGTCCCAGCTACTTGGGAGGCTAAGGTGGGAGGATCACTTGAGCCCAGGAGGTCGCGCTGCAATAAGCTGTGATTGCACCAGGGCACTCCAGTGTGGGGGACAGAGTGAGACCCTATCTCAAAATAAATAAATAAATAAAAGAAAAAGAAAAGGAAGATACATTTTAAATAATTACCTTCTGAGCCTATTAGCAAAATAGTCTTTCGGCCAGTCGTGGTGGCTCACGCCTGTAATCCTAGCACTTTTGGAGGCTGAGGTGGGCAGATCACAAGGTCAGGAGATCAAGACCATCCTGGCTAACACAGTGAAACCCCGTCTCTACCAAAAATACAAAAAATTAGCTGGGTGTGATGGCGGTCGCCTGTAATCCCAGCTACTTGGGAGGCTGAGGCAGGAGAATGGCGTGAACCTGGGAGGCAGAGCTTGCAGTGAGCCGAGATCGCGCCACTGCACTCCAGCCTGGGCGAAAGAGCAAGACTGTCTCAAAAACAAAACAAAACAAAACACACAAAAAATTCTTTCAATGTTATTCAATGCTGGCAAGGATGTTATGAAACTATTATATGTCACTGGGATCAACTGGTCACCAAGGCTAGAGTTCGGTGGTGTGATCATCACCCCTGGCAACTTGAATTCCTGGGCTCAAGCGATCCTCTCGCCTCAGCCTCCCAAGGAGCTGGGATTACAGGTGCATGCCACTGTGCCCAGCTAATTTTTAAAAACAAGTTTTGGCTGGGCGCAGTGGCTCATGCCTGTAATCCTAGCACTTTGGGAGGCAGAGGCAGGCAGATTGCCTGAGCTCAGAAGTTCGAGACCAGCTTGGGAAACATGGTGAAACTCCCTCTCTACTAAATATAAAAAATTAGGCCAGGTGCAGTGGCTCACACCTATAATCCTAGCACTTTGGGAGGCTAAGGCAGGCAGACTGCCTGAGCTTAGGAGTTCGAGACCAGCCCAGGCAACATGGTGAAACCCCGTCTCTACTAAAATACAAAAAATTAGCCAGGCATGACGGCATGCGCCTGTAGTCCCAGCTACGGGAGGTTGAGGCAGGAGAATCACTTGAACCCGGGAGGCAGAGGTTGCAGTGAGCCAAGATCACACCACAGTACTCCAGCCTGGGTGACAGACTGAGACTCTGCCTCAAAAAAAAAAAAAAAAAAAGACCGGCTGCAGTGGCTCATGCCTGTAATCCTAGCACTTTGGGAGACTGAGGCAGATGGATCACCTAAGGTCAGGAGTTTGAGACCAGCCTGGCCAACATGGTGAAACGCTGTCTCTACCAAAAATACAAAAAGTTAGCTGGGCGTGATGGCAGGCACCTGTAATCCCAGCTACTCTGGAGGCTGAGGCAGGAGAATCACTTGAAGTCAGGAGGAAGTTGCAGTGAGCCGAGATTGTGCCACTGCACTCCAGACTGGGCGACAGATCAAAACTCTTGTCTCAAAAAAAAGACAAAAATTAGCTGGGCATGGTGGCGGGCAGCTGTAGTCCAAGCTACTTGGAAGGCTGAGGCAGAAGAATAGCTTGAACCCAGGAGGCGGAGGTTGCAGTGAGCGGAGATCGCACCACCGTACTCCAGCCTGGGTGACAGAGCAAGACTCCGTCTTTTTTTTTTTTTTTTTTTTTGAGACGGAGTCTCGCTGTGCTCCCAGGCTGGAGTGCAGTGGCGTGATCTCGGCTCACTGCAAGCTCCGCCTCCCGGGTTCACGCCATTCTCCCGCCTCAGCCTCCCAAGTAGCTGAGACTACAGGCGCCCGCCACCACGCCCGGCCAGTTTTTTTGTATTTTTAGTAGAGACGGGGTTTCACCATGTTAGCCAGGATAGTCTCGATCTCCTGACCTCGTGATCCACCCGCCTCGGCCTCCCAAAGTGCTGGGATTACAGGCTTGACCCACCGCGCCCGGCAAGACTCCATCTTGAGGGAAAAAAAAAAGAATGAAAGGGCTGATAGGATGATGAAAGCTGAAATGTTTAAACAGAAAGAAGTTGTATCTCCTTTACCTAAATATTTTATGAGAATGGATATTGTATCTGACTGGGGAATATTTCCCCTGCCTACTATTGGAAAACAGAAAGCACGTAAATCCCCTCCTCAAGCAGTATTAATTGGACACGTCAATGTCCAAACTGAGCCCACACAGCGTAGAATAGAAGCTGCAGTGCTTGCATGTGCTGGCATGAGTGAATTCTGCTCGACAGCCCTGTGCGGAATGTAAACTGGAGCTATGGCAAGAGCTTGCGAGCGCCTCCCAGAGATGAGGTGACTACTGGGACTTTGGACAAGTGCGTTTCCACTTGAGGGGCATTTACTACCTTGCCATGGGGTATTAACCAAAGCTACCCCTATGACTGATATGACTGAAGAACAGGAAATTATTTTTTTCAGGCTTTTTTTGTTTTGTTTTTTTGTTTTGACAGGCTCTCACTCTGTTATCCAGGCTGAAATGCAGTAGCGCAATCACGGCTCACTGAAGCCTTGACCTCCAGGGCTCAGGCAACCCTCCTGCCTCAGCCTCCCAAGTAGCTGGGATCACAGGCACACACCACCACACCCAGCTAATTGCTTTTATTTTTTGTAGGACAGGGTCTCCCTTATGTTGCCCAGACTGGTCTTGAACTCCTGGGCTCTAGCGATCTTCCCATCTTGGCCTCCCAATGTGCTAGGATTACAGGTGTGAGCCACCACACCCAGCTAGAAGGACAGAAAATAATCTTGAAGACTGAAATACCCAGGACATCTTGGGTGATGTCAAGGAAACACTAACAGGGATGACAGTGTCCACAAGAGTTCCCTAATATGACAGAAATCGTTTATACAGGATGGCATTACCTGGGAAGGCAAGGAGGGGGTACTCACATGAGCAGGGAGCCTCTTTTCCCCTAGGACTGACTCTGGAACTCTGATGAGCAGCCAGATTCTGTAGCACCCAACAAACAGCTCTCGCCTGACCAAACAGGAGCTGCTGGGTTGGTGGCTAGAGTTCCAAGGTGAATGATGCCTCGTTTGGAAAGATGCCAATCTGATCAAAGATGGTAAAAACAAATCAGCTCTAAGGGCCGAAATGCATGTTGTTTTCCCAGCAGTGATGGCAGAACTGAACAGTGTAAAACCCCCTGTATCTGTGCAGGGCTTTGGGTGCCAGTTCACCCTCCCCTTATGGGCAGTGGTCAACAGCCTGGCCATACATTTAGATAGGAAGGCAATGGAAACCTGACCTATTAAACAGACATTTCTTTGGGACACAGCCCTATAGAAAATGACAGGTAGGCTGGGTGCAGTGGTTCATGCCTGTAATCCCAGTACTTTGGGAGGCCAAGGCAGATGGATCACCTGAGATTAGGAGTTCGAGACCAGCCTGGGCAACATGGTGAAACCCTGTCTCTACTAAAAATACAAAAATTAGCCAAGCATGGTGATGCCTGCCTGTAGTCCCAGCTACTTGGAAGGCTGAGGCAGGAGAATCGCTTGGACCCGGGAGGTGGAGGTTGCAGTGAGCTGAGATCACACCACTGCACTCCAGGCTGGGCGACAGAGTGAGACTCCGTCTCAAAAAAAAAAAAAAAGAAAAAAGAAAAAAAGAAAACGAGGGGTGCATTAAAGTCGGACCTGTTAATGCCCATCAGAAGAGCCTTCTAGGTTTGGAAGGTGACAGGAATCAACAGGTAGATATCAACAGGTAAATATCCCACATGCTCCCTTGAGGTGGCCACCTGGGTCCGTGAATTGAGGGGATACGGGCCCTGCAGCGGCGCAGAGATGGGCTGGATTTAGCATGCTCCTCCGCACCCTCTCGGGTGCATAATGCCAAGAAGAACTGTTCCGTGTGCCAGTGAGAGAGACAGACACTGCATAGGGCTGTGGGGTAGATTCCCTGGTAGGAGGCCCTGAGCATAGCTGGCAAGTGAGACTGAGGCTGGTAGCCCTGGGGGCTACAACTGGGTCTTGAATAGACGCTGACTTGGAGTGGGCTTTGCTTCCCCAGTGGAAAGTGCAAATGCTCAGGGTGCCAGAGCCAAACCAGAACAGAAGACACCGTGTACATTTGGATGGCTGTCATTTCTTCAGACCACAGAACATGCTGTACAGCTCATAACGTCCAGCTACGGGCTGGACAGAAAGACAGCCTCCGCAGAGCAATAGTTTGATAAAGAAACGAAACCACGGCCGGGTGCGGCGGCTCACGCCTGCAATCCCAGCACTTTGGGAGGCCGAGGAGGGTGGATCACCTGAGGTCAGGAGTTCGAGATCAGCCTGGCCAACATGGCGAAACCCCGTCTCTACTAAAAACACAAAACTTAGCCAGGCGTGGTGGTGGGCACCTGTAATCCCAGCTACTTGGGAGGCTGAGACAGGAGAATTGCTAGAACCCGGGAGGTGAAGGTTGCAGTGAGCCGAGATCTTGCCACTTCACTTCACTTTTCAGCCTGGGTGACAGAGCAAGACCCTGTCTCAAAAAAAAAGAAAAGAAAAGAGAAAGAAAAAGAAAAAGTAAAAAGAAATGGAACCGCTCTCCCGTTTTGTGGCCATCACCCAAGGTGGAGTGGCCCAAATTAAGTTCAATACTTTTGTGACTTAGGACCACAGCAAGAACCACAAAAGGCATTTTTATGCATCTTCCCATATTTGCAGAAAGAGAGATTATGTCTTCCCCTCTTACCAAAGAGCTGAGGCAAAAGCCTAAGTTCAGGTTGTGTGAGGACACTATAAAGGCCAGCAGATCGGCAAAGTGGTCCAGGTTTAAAGGAAGAAATATGTCATCTACACTGAACACGTGCAGGGGAAAAGTCTAATGGCACAACTGTCCACGCCAGCGTTCATCCCAGCCAGGCTGTTACCATTAGGCTAACACTGGACAATGACCACAAAAAGATCCTTGAATGGGCCAGGTGTGGTAGCACACGCCTGTAATCCCAGCACTTTGGAAGGCCAAGACAAAAGGATCTCTTGAGCTAAGGAGTTCAAGACCAGCCTGGGCAACACAGCAAGACCTTGTCTCTCCTAAAAAAAAAAAAAATTTTTTTTTTTGAGATTGAGTCTTGCTCTGTCGCCCAGGTTGGAGTGCAGTGGCACAATCTCGGCTCACTGCAATCTCCACCTGCCAGGTTAAGGGTTCAAGTGATTTTCCTGCCTCAGCCTCCCAAGTAGCTAGGACTACAGGCATGTACCACCATGTTTGGCTAATTTTTTTTTTTTTTTTTTGAGACACAGTCTCACTCTGTCGCCCAGGCTGGAGTGCAGTGGCACAATCTCAGGCTCACTGCAAGCTCCGCCTCCCGGGTTCACGTCATTCTCCTGCCTCAGCCTCCCAAGTAGCTGGGACCACAGGCACCCGCCACGCACGCCCAGCTAACTTTTTGTATTTTTACTAGACATGGAGTTTCACCGTGTTAGCCAGGATGGTCTCGATCTCTTAACCTCGTGATCTGCCCGCCTCAGCCTCCCAAAGTGCTGGGATTACAGGTGTGAGCCACCGCGCCTGGCCCATTTTTGTATTTTTTTTTGTAGAGATAGGGTTTCACCGTGTTGGCCATGCTGGTTTCAAACTCCTGATCTTAAGTAATCCATCTGCTTTGGCCTCAAAAAGTGCTGGGATTACAGGTGTGAGCCACCACACTCGGCCTCTACTTAAAAAAAAAAAAATTAATTAGCTGGGCGTGGTGGCATGCACCTACAGTCCCAGCCACTCCAGAGGCTGAGGCAGAAGAATCGCTTGAACCCAGGTAGTCGAGGCTGCAGTGAGCTATGACTGCACCACTGCACTCTATCCTGGGCAACAGAATGAGACCCTATCTCAAAAGAAAAAAAGAAAAGAAAAGACAAATCCTTGGCTGGGTATGATGGCTCATGCTTGTAATCCCAGCACTTTGGGAGGCCGAGGCGGGTGGATCACCTGAGGTCAGGAATATGAGACCAGTCTGGCCAACATGATGAAACCCCATCTCTACTAAAAATACAAAAATTAGCTGGGCGTGGCCAGGCACAGTGGCTCAAGGCCTGTAATGCCAGCACTTTAGGAGACCAAGGCGGGTGGATCACTTGAGGTCAGGAGTTCGAGACCAGCCTGTCCAACATGATGAAACCCCATCTCTACTAAAAACATACAAATTAGCTGGGCGTGGTGGCGCATGCCTGTAATCCCAGCTACTCGGGAGGTTGAGGAGATCCAGGAGAATCACTGGAACCCGGGAGGTGGAGGTTGCAGTGAGCCAAATCATGCAATTGCACTCCAACCTGGGCAACAGAGCAAGACTCTGTCTCAAAAAGAAAGAAAGAAAGAAAGAAAAAAAAATCCTTGAATGGAAAGCCAAATCTCACCATGTAGGAAATGAAAGAGGCAAATACAAGAAAGAAATAATTAACAGATGCAAGAATAAAGTAATCTTATATACAAACTTTCCTTATATCTGCTAAAATGGAAAAAAGAAAAAAGTAGAACTGGCAGCTGAAAGGCTGGCTGTCTGAAGTGGAGAGACGAAGGCAGGAAGGGGTGGCTCACCTGCCTCCCCCAGTATGTGCCCACACTCAACCTGGGAGGCACTAAGGAGTGTCCCCATGTGCTAGTCCTGTTTTCCTGGTGGATCTGGGGAAGGAGGGTGGGGACGATGATGGTATGACTATAATTCTTGCTGAGGGATGAGTACACTGGTATAATGACTGTGATTTTTTCTTTCTTCCCAATAGCAGCTCAATGGCACTTACACTGCCACTAAAAAGGATGTGTAGGTTATGAAGCAACGTGGAAAACTGCTAATGAGCCAATGTTAAGTGGAAAAAAACCAATTCCAAAAGCACATGCCTAGCTGCTCAAAAAAATTAAAAATTGAATTACCATATGATCCAGCAATTTGGGTATATACCTGAGAGAACTGAAAGCAGGGATTTCAACAGATATCTGTCCACCCATGTTCACAGCGCAGCATTATTCACAAGAGTCATAAAGTGGGAGCAACACAAGTGTCCATCAGGTGAATGAACAAAAGAACGTGATCCTGGCCAGGCGCAGTGGCTCATGCCTGCAATCCCAGCACTTTGGGAAGCTGAGGCGAGCAGATCGTTTGAGGTCAGGAGTTTGAGACCAGCTTGACCAACATGGAGAAACCCTGTCTCTGCTAAAAATACAAAACTAGCCGGGTGTGGTGGCACATGCCTGTAATCCCAGCTACTCGAGAGGCTGAGGCAGGAGAATCACTTAAACCTGAGAGGCGGAGGCTGCGGTGAGCCAAGATCGCACCATTGCACTCCAGCCTGGGTAACAAGAGTGAAAATCTGTCTCAAAAAAAATACAGGCTGGGCGCGGTGGCTCAAGCCTGTAATCCCAGCACTTTGGGAGGCCGAGGCGGGCGGATCACGAGGTCAGGAGATTGAGACCATCCTGGCTAACACGGTGAAACCCCGTCCCTACTAAAAAATACAAAAAAACTAGCCGGCGAGGTGGCAGGCGCCTGTAGTCTCAGCTACTCGGGAGGCTGAGGCAGGAGAATGGCGTAAACCCAGGAGGTGGAGCTTGCAGTGAGCCAAGATCTGGCCACCGCACTCCAGCCTGGGCGACAGAGCGAGACTCCGTCTCAAAAACAAAACAAAACAAAACAAAAATTAGCCAGGTGTGGTGGTGCATACCTGTAATTCCAGCTACTCAGGAGGCTGAGGTAGGAGAATTGCTTGAATCAGGGAGGCGGAGGTTGCAATGAGGCTGAGATCACGTCACTGCACTCCAGCCTGGGTGACAGAGCAAGACACTGTCTCAAAAAAGAATGTGGTATCTACACACAGTGGAATGTCCAGCCTTAAAAATGAAAGAAATTCTGAAACTTGCCCCCACAGGGATTAAGCGTCAAGAACGCATATGCTAAATTAACGAAGCCAGCCTTAAAAAGACAGATACTGTAGGATTCCACTCCTGTGCAGTACCTAGAGTTGTCAAAAGCACAGACAGCAGAATGGCTGCCAGGGCTGGGAGGAGAGGGGAGTTAGTGTTTAAGGGGAAAAGAATTTCAATTTTGCAACATGAAAAAAATGTCTGGGGGTGGGTGGTGGTGACGGTTGCACAATAGTGTGAATGTACTAAATCCCACAGAACTGCACTCTTAAAAATGCTTAAAATGGTAAATTTTATGTTATGTATATTTTAAAATTAAAACATGAAAATTAAGATAAAATCATATGCCTACTAATTACAACTAAATTATTTATTATTTATTATTTATTTATTTATTGAGATGGAACCTTGCTCTGTTGCCCAGGCTGGAGTGCAGTGGCGCTATCTCAGCTCACTGCAAGCTCTGCCTCCTGGGTTCACGCCATTCTCCTGCCTCAGCCTCCCGAGTAGCTGGGACCACAGGTGCCGGCCACCACGCCCGGCTAATTTTTCTGTATTTTTTTAGTAGACACAGGGTTTAACCGTGTTAGCCAGGATGGTCTCGATCTCCTGACCTCGTGATCCACCCGCCTCAGCCTCCCAAAGTGCTGGGATTACAGGCGTGAGCCACTGCGCCCAGCCTATTTTTTATCTTAAGTTCTGGGATACATGTGCAGGACATGCAGGTTTGCTCCATAGGTAAACGTGTGCCATGGTGATTTGCTGCACCTATCAACCCATCCCCTGCGTATTAAGCCCTGCATGCATTAGCTATTTATCCTGATCTCTCCCACCCCCCACCCCTCACCAACAAGCCCCAGTGTGTGTTGTTCCCCTCCCTGTGTCCATGTATTCTCGTAATTACAACTAAGTTAAAATGCATGTCCAAGAGAAGTTAATGGAAAGGACACCCAAATGGGCAACTGCTGTGTTGGGCAAGAGGGATGATAATAAATGGCTTCTGTTTCTAATCCACTCCACACCAGCTCCTTTGCAGATACCGCATGGATTGCTATGTGCCTGGCACTTTACACAGGATAATATACAAAATCCTCAAGACTAACAGGTAGGTATTGCTATCTCAGTGTTACAACTGGACTCTGAGGTTCTGATGGGTTAAGAGACTTGCCCAAGGTCACCCAGCAGATAAAAAGTGGCTGGGTGGCCAGGCCCAGCGCTTTGGGAGGCCAAGGCGGGTGGATCACCTGAGGTCAGGAGTTTGAGACCAGTCTGGCCAACATGGCAAAACCCCGTCTCTACTAAAAATACAAAAATTAGCCAGGTAGAGTGGCACGTGCCTGTAATTTCAGCTACTCAGGAGGCTGAGGCAGGAGAATCGCTTGAACCTGGGAGGTGGAGGTTGCAGTGAGCCAAGATCCCACCACTGCACTCCAGCCTGGGCAACAGAGTGAGACTCTGCCTCAAAAAAAAAAAAAAAAAAAAAGGTGGCTGGGAAAAAACCCAGTTCAGCTGACTCCAAAGACAGTACATTCTCTTCCATGTGGCAATCCCCCTCAAACCACCACCTCACCCAGCCCCACCCTCACCTGGACATAAATGACTATCTTTTTTTTTTTTTTTTTTTTTTTTTTCTGAGACAAGGTCTCGCTCTGTCACCCAGGCTGGAGTGCAGTGTTGCAACCATAGCTCACTGCAGCCTTAAATTCCTGGACTCACGTAATCCTCCCACCTTAGTCTCCCACGTAGCTGGGGCTACAGGCGTGCATCACAATGCCCAGCTAATTTGTTTTTATTTTTTGCAGAGATGGGGGTCTCACTGTATTGCCCAGGCTGGTCTCAGACTCCTAGGCTCAAATGATCCTCCTTCCCTAGCCTCCCAAAGTGTTAGGAATACAGGCATGAACCACCATGCCTAGCCATAAATGGTTTTCCGAAGTTTCAAAAACAAGGCCGATTAGCTTCCCTATTGATAAGAAAGCATTTCTTCCAGATTTCATGACCAACATAGACAAGAGCAATGCCCCCACTGGGGCTGACGCAAGAGGGGGGCCCAGCCCTTCCAGAGAGCCCCGGAGCACCTCACCCAGTCATTCTCCCATGTCCTCATCCACCCCTCCTACAAACTTCAATGACGAACGGGGCTCCCCAAACCCCTCCCAGTGCCACCAGCCCCATACCATGTCCTGTGGTAAGAGGTGGGAAGATAGCAGCATCTGTGTCCCCACCTGAGCCCTCCCCCGACCTCTGCCAGTGGCTGCCCAACGGACAAAAGTTCAAAATGTGAGGCGCTGTGTGATCTCAGAGAGAGAGAGAGCAGTCCTGGGCTGGGAACGGGCTGCGGAGGGCAGGGATTGTTGTTGAAGATAAAGAGGGAGGAGTTTGTTGGAGAGGGAAAGTAAGAGCATTTCTCCTCCTGAGCTCCAGAAGTTAGCCCAGGAGGTTAGGGGTGGGATGCGGTGGGCTGCCAGTTCATACAAGTTGGGGAATGGCAAGCAGGAAGGAGGCTGGGGTCAATGGTCCAGCAGAGATCACCACGGACTCTGACATCTTTGCCTAAAGTCACCCAAGTGGCAGAACAGGGCAGCTTCCTTGCAAAGATGACAGCACTCCCCACCGTCCCCAGAAAACACAGAAAGACATTCCTGTTTATCTGCAGTGGGCTGAATGGTAGCCCCCACAAAGCCAGGTCTTAACCCCCAGGACCTGGACATTATCTGGAAAAAGAATAATGTGGAAAATGGGTCTTTGCTGATGTAAGTAAGTTAAGGATCCTGAAATGATTTCTACCTGAATTATCCAAGGGAGCCCTAAATCCGAAGACAAGTGTCCTTATAAGAGATAGACAGAGACCCAGACACACGGAGGGGACGCCCTTGTGAAGACGGAGGCAGAGACTGGAGTGATGCAGCCACAGGCCAAGATACGCTGTAGCCTCCAGAAGGAAAAGCAAAGAAGGATTGTCCCCCTACAGCCCCCAGAGGGAGTGAGGCCTTGCTGACGCCTTAATTTTTAACTTCTGGCCTCCAGAACTGTGAGAGAATACATTTCTTTTTTTTTTTTTTTTTTTTTTGAGATGGAGTTTCACTCTGTCACCCAGGCTAGAGTGCAGTGGCGCAGTCTAGCTCACTGCAACCTCTGCCTCCTGGGTTCAAGAGATTCTCCTGTCTCAGCCTCCCAAATAGCTGGGACTACAGGCACATGCCACCACGCCTGGCTAATTTTTGTATTTTTAGTAGAGACGGGGCTTCACCATTTTGGCCAGGTTGGTCTCGAACTCCTGACCTCAAGTGATATGCCCACCTCAGCCGCCCGAAGTGCTGGGATTACAGGCGTGAGCCACCACACCCGGCCCATTTCTGTTATTTTCTTTTAGCAACAGATCTCGCAATGTTGCCCAGGTTGTAGTGCCATGGCTACTCACAGGCTCCATCATGGCTCACTGCAGCCTCAAACTCCTGGGCACAAATGATCCTCCCACCTCAGCCTCCCAAGCAGCTGAAACTATAAGCATGCACATTTCTGTTGTTTTAAGCCACAAAGTTTGAGGTCATTTGTTACAGCAACCACAGGAGGTTAACAACAGTTGAGCATCCCAAATCTGAAATCTAAAACGTTCCAAAATCTGAAATTTTTGAGTGCCATCATGATCGAATACAAAGCTCTTTGGAGCATTTTATTTTATTTTATTTTATTTTATTTATTTTTTTGGGACGGAGTCTTTCTCTGTCATCCAGGCTGGAGCACAGTGGAGCCATCTCGGCTCACTGCAAGCTCCTCCTCCCGGGTTCACGCCATTCTCCTGCCTCAGCCTCCAGAGTAGCTGGGACTACAGGCGCCCACTGCCACGCTCAGCTAATTTTTTGTATTTTCAGTAGAGACGGGATTTCACCATGTTAGCCAGGATGGTCTCGATCTCCTGACCTGGTGATCCGCCCACCTCAGCCTCCCAAAGTGCTGGGATTACAGGCGTGAGCCGCCACACCCGGCCGCTCTTTGGAGCATTTTAGATGTCAAACATTTGGATTTGGAATGCCCAGTTGGTAAGCATATAATGCAAATATCCCAAAATCCAAAATCCAACCCATTTCTGGTCCCAAGCATTTTGGATAAGGGATATTTAACCTGTACAGCATCCCTCCAGGATGAAAAATCCCAAAAAGGTCCATCCCTTTCTGCATCTCCTCCTCCCCCACCCTACTCCTGGCACCTCCCACTCTTCCGGCATTTTCTCTAAGTGGAAGCAATTTCCCCCAATATGAGTGAAACAGAAGCCAACCGAAATACCACTTTAGAAATGCCACACCCTTCGCTCTGATCACTCCCCCTGTGCTCAGAATGTAATAGGAAGGCTGGGCACGGTGGCTCACGCCTTTAAACGTAGCACTTTGGGAGGCCAAGGTGGACGGATCACCTGAGGTCAGGAGTTTGAGACCAGCCTGGCCAACGTGGCAAAACACCGTCTCTGCTAAAAATACTAAAAATAGCTGGCCATAGTGGCGCATGTCTGTAATCCTAGCCACTCGGGAGGTTGAGGTGGGAGAATCGCTTGAACCTGGGAGGCAGAGGTTGCAGTGAGCCGAGATCACACCGCTGCACTCCAGCCTGGGCAACAAAGTGAGACTCCATCTCAAAAAAAAAAAAAAAAAAGAAGCAAAAAGAAAGTAATAGGAAAAGGGACCCATTTCCAGGAGTCCTGACCCTTATCCGAGGTGGTGCGGTTGTCACTTCTGGGGAGGGAGGGGAGTTTCATGCATATCCAGCCAGTGCAGCTGGAAGGGGAACATTCACAGGCCCCAGGGACTGTGCTGGCCCTCAGGGAGGCGAGGGTGGCCCATTATTTTGGTAGGACCCACAGCAAGCCACAGTGTTTAGCTGCAATAAAAAAAAGGGTGGCGAGGGGTTCCTGGGTTTTTTATTGTTTCCATCTTGAAACTGGCAGCATTTCTGATATGATTGCCGGGGATTTCCACCAACCAAATTAAAGACAATTCAGTCTTAGCGTTAACTGTAGGGAGAGAAAGGTGGCGTTTTGCAACCTTCGCTAATTATGAAACACTGTCACCAGTACCAAGATGACAATATTTTCCTCCCTCTCAAACAAGCCAGGCTCTGCCATCCTCCCGTGGACAGGGCCCTTCCTTGTCTCATCCATCCTGGGGCACTGCTTCTAGACCATCTTCTCTAACAGCTTTGCTGGGAAACACGCTTGTCCCCTGGGGAATAGCTGAAGCCACCCTCCTGGCTGAAAGAGCTTTTTTTCTTTTTTTTCTTTTTGAGATGGAGTCTCACTCTGTTGCCCAGGCTGGAGTGCAGTAGCACAATCAGCTCACTGCAACCTCCACCTCCTGCCTCCGCCTCCCGAGTAGCTGGGATTACAGGTGCTCATCACCATACCCAGATAATTTTTTTTGCATTTTTTTGTAGAGATAGGGATTCACCATGTTGGCCAAGATGGTTTTGAACTCCTGACCTCAAGTGATCCGCCCACCTCGGCCTCCCAAAGTGCTGGGATTACAGGCGTGAGCCACCTCGCCTGGCCTGAAAGAACTTTCTGAAGGCCCCACATTAAGGAAACATTTGCTGGGGCCCCAAACCCCACCATCAGGCCCACACCAGCAGCTGGCCTCAGGGAGGGAGGGAACTGCTCTCTACAAAAAAATGGTTTTGAAAATAACCCAGCCAAAGGGGAATTGCTTCATCCGTTGCACATTCACTTCTCCCTTTCACTGTGCAATTGAAGAAAAACAAGGTGAAGCAGGAACCGACTCTCACCATCACCACTCCCACCCCCATGAATTCCATCGGACACTGTTGTGCGACAGCGGACTGGCTCTGGGTGCTGGCCTCCAACCATTGGTGGACTGTCCGTCCTGTGAGCCCCCCAGGGGCCGATGCCCTCCCACTCTGCCTGCTCTGTTCTTAGCACAGCCCCTGAGCCCCCGTGGGATCTCAGGAAATACTTGCTAAACATAGTAGCGGAGGAGAAACGGAGCCCACAGCTCAGTGCAAAGACCCGGCGGCGTGGACTGAGGCTGCAGAAACGCAGAAACGCGCTTTTCCTGCTAGAAGGGGACATCCGCGTGGTCGGGAGTACCTCTGGGGCACGTGCCCTAATTCCAGAAACATCTAAGTGAGCAGTGTGGCCAATGTAGTCTGTTTCTGAACATGGGCTGAGGGGTGTGGGAAGTGGGGCTCAGAAGGAGGCTAGCTTAGGTGTCTCTCGAGCAGGCAACTGGGTTGTTGTGTTATATTTTTCAGAGATGGGCTCTTGCTCTGTCACCCAGGCAGGTGCGCAGTGGCACTGTAATAGCTTACTGCAACCTTGAACTCCTGGCTTCAAGTGATCCTCCCGTCTGGGCCTCCCAAAGCTCTGGGATGACAGGTATGAGCTACCGCTATCAGCCACAACCGGGTTTTAAGAGCACTCCTCCAGCCCACTCCAGTGTCTTCCATCATTCTGTGCAAGTACCAAAAGAGGACCAAGCCCAGGAAGCCGCCAGCAGGCCTCTCACCAGCCAAGATGGCTGGAATCCTAATATCAAGAAATGAAACTCCAGCAGGCCATGGAAATGCTAAGGGGTTGGCATTTCTGCTCTAGAGAGAGCCAAAGAGAAAGCTCTATTTATATCTCCTTGCGTTTGGTCGCAGCCTCATCAACCAAAAGAACCTTCCGCCCCACTCAACACATCAATCAAATTGGGGAGGGGTGTGAATGGCAGCAGCGGGTGTTACAGAGGAGTCTCAAGGGTATCTTAGAGGATGCCTCTGAAAAGTCGTCCCCTCCAAATTCCCCCAAGATAATTACTAGGATATTCTCCTTACCCCGCCAGCAACGGCACCCCCAGATGATTAAACGCGCTGGCGTCGGAAAGAGCTGGGATTCTGGAGGAGCTACTTGTAAACTGTGTGGGTTGGTGAGTTATTTAACTTTTCTGAGCCTTCATTGCCTTAACTGTAAAATGAAGACAACACCACTCAGTTCCTACGGTTGTCCAACTGAAATCACCTAGGTAAGAACGACCAGTTCTTTGGGAAGTAATGTCCGTATGGTACCGTTCAATTGACAAGAACACCAAGGCACCGTCAGGCACTCCTGGAAGAAAGCAGGGGGTTAGCCCTTGGTCTTAAAGTCCCCAGGGAGCGGTAAACCTTCCCCTCCGAGAGCCCTGAGTGAGGAAAAATAGCCCCCTCCCACTCCAACCCACGGCACACCCGCCCCACATCCACGCGCAGCTGTGCCCAGCATTTCAGAGGTGGGACTTATCAGGAGGCGGAGGGAAGGCCCCCTTAATGGAGTCTGGTGGGGTTCAAGATCCGCAGTCCCTCCTTCCAGGGAACACCTACACCAAGTGAGAGCTGGCCCATCAGCTCCGCGCTCCATCCGCAAACTGGGCAGATCCCAGGGGGGCCACGCGAGGAACCTGCATCTTGGCCGCTCCAGGGCGCCCCCCACCCGCGACCCCGGAAATCTCGCCCCTACCTGCTTCACCCTCGCCCCACCCAGAGCGCACTTTCGGGACCTCCCAGCGGCCCTTCCCCGGTTCTCTGGACCCCCGTCTTCCTGCCCCGCAACGCCCCCATCCTGGTGCCCACGAAAGGTCGTGCCAGTTCCCCTCTTCTCTATCTCAGAGGAAGAGGTGCAGATGAGGAAGCCTAAATAAAAACAGGAAACTCGATTTTTTTTAAAAAAGCCTCATTCAGGCTGAATTACGGGTAAGAGTATTTTATAAAAAAGTCCGGAAATGCAAAGCTGGGGGCGGTTTTGCCGGCGTAACCCCGGCTCGGCCGCAGATCCGGAGCTGATCTTGCCTGCGCCGCTGCAGCAAACGCGGCGAACAGCGCGGGCGGCCCGGGACGGGGAGGCGGGGCGCTGGTCCACAAGTCGGGAGGAAGCCCCGGAAACTTCCACCCTGGTCCCTCTGCAGCTCCGCTCCCCACTTGCCCGGGCTGGGAAGGGCGCACAGGACCCGGGCGCCGGCGAACTGTGCGCAGCCCTCTCTCCGCGCCAGGGCACTCGGGCGACACCGCTAGCGCGCCCTCTGTGGACCCAGCCGCCGTACAGAGGAGGTCCCTGGTCCTCTCGCCAGCGCTCGGAGCGGGCGCACGCGCTGAGCGCTTCCAGTTTCCTCTTGCCTCGGCAGGCGCACGGGAGGCCGCACCTCCGCTGGGAGCTCAGCCGAAACCCAGCTGCCGGGCCAGGCGGGCAAGGCGCGCAGTGCAGGCGCCGGAGAGCTGCACGCGCCCCTCTCGGCGGGCCCACGGGGGACGTCCCCGGGCCTCTAGGGCAGCCCCCGCTCAGGTCGCAGCAGCCCGGCCCCCGGGGATCCCAGGGCCCGGCTCGCTAGACGCGGGGAGGTGCCCAGGGCCAGGGCGCATGGGCTGTGTGTGCAGCAGAGACGGCCGCCAGCCAGCCCCGCGGCCCCGAGCGCAGCCGCGGCTCCCAAAGCCCCTGGCCGCGGTCCTCTTCCTACCTCCCCTGATGCAGCCAGCGGCGATCGCTTACCTTCCTGGCGCAGCTGGCAGGGCTGGGCGGCTCGGCTCGCGGCCGCTCGGAGCGACGGCGCTGGGCGCGAGTGAGCCTCGAGGGAGGGAGGCGGGGCGCGGCGGGGCGCCCCGCCTGCCGCCAGCCCGCACACTCCACTTCCCACTTTGTTTCCTTTTCACTTACAACAGGAAAAACAACAGGTCCCCCAGGGCCTCGCCTTCCCCCGCCGCCCACACCCCCAAGCTCGCCTACTGCTAGAGGGGCATCATCCCAGGTGCCTCTGGAAGCTGCACCTTGCCCTTCTACGAAACAAGTTTTCTTTTTATGCGAAGGAAAACGACCATATAAAGGTCCTAAGCGCCCCGCCTTCACGCAGGAAAGAATTTCAACAGCAGCGGCAGAAAGGCTGAGAGCGGGAGAGAGAGAAGGGGTAACCTGCAGCTCTAGGCACCCAGGGACCCCAAGCACCACTGCGAGGTGACCAGTGTTGGGGCTCAGGACACACACCCAAAATATGACTGTGGGAGACCAGCATGTGCCACCCCAAAATATACTTCTTCAGCATATTTTGAAGGGATTATTCTTAGAAACTGAAGGCATAGGAGTAGCTCTGAAAAGCTGTCCTTTTGTAAAATGATTTATATATATAAAGAAAATCTCCAGGCTTGGCACTGTGGCTCACTCCTGCAATCCCAGCAGTTTGGGAGGCCGAGGTGGCAGGATCGCTTGAGCCCAGGAATTCGGGCCAGCCTGGGCAACATAGGGAAACCCCTGTCTCTACAAAAAATTTAAAAATTAGCCAGTCGTGGTGGTGCACACATTGTAGTCCCAGCTACTCGGGAGGCTGAGGTGGGAGGATGGCTTGAGCCAGGGAGATGGAGGCTACAGTGATCCATGATTGCACCACTGCACTCCAGCCTGGGAAGCAAAGTGAGACCCTGTGTCAAAAACAGAAAAGGAAAATCTCCATTGGTAAAGTATTAGTATCAGGCAGAGGGCTGCTCAGAGCTAACTTTTCTTACCTGAAAAATTTTATTTTTATAAGAAGACAAGCTTCATTCACCGTACCCTCTTCTCCCCTCACTCTCGCTTAACTTGTGTACCACGTCCCCAGGATCCCAAGCCTCTATTTTTGTTTTTTTTTTTGAGACAGAGTCTTGCTCTGTTGTCCAGGCTGGAATGCAGTGGTGCCATCTCAGCTCACTGCAACCTCTGCGTCCTAGGTTCAAGCAATTCTCCTGCCTCGGCCTCCCAAGTAGCTGGGATTACAGGCACACGCCACCAGACCCAGCTGATTTTTGTGGGGTTTTTATGTTTTTTGTTTTGTTTTGTTTTGTTTTGTTTTGAGAAGGAGTCTTGTTCTGTTGTCCAGGCTGGAGTGCAGTGGCGCCATATTGGCTCACCACATCCTCCGCCTCCTGGGTTCAAGCGATTCTCCTGCGTCAGCCTCCCAATTAGCTGGGACTACAGGCACACACCACCATACCGGGCTAATTTTTGTCATTTTCAGTAGAGGCAGGGGTTTTGCCATGTTGGCCAGACTGGTCTCAAACTCCTGACCTCGTGATCCGCCCACCTCAGCCTCCCAATGTGCTGGAATTGCAGGCGTGAACCACCACACCTGACCCGAGCCCCTATTCCTTTCTGAAGGAATGTTTCCTGTCCCTTGTAGGATGTTATATGAGCTTTACTCATCTGATCCTTTGTCCAGTCTCATATTTTGTGGGATTCCCATGCATAGGTCGTAGTTACACATGCTTTTTCTCTTGTTAATCTCTCTTATGTAAATTTAATGTGTAGCCCAGCCAAGGAATTTAGAGGGCAGAAGGAGGCCACTCCCTCCTCCCCTACAGCAGGCATGAGTGAGAGGCTGGGGGAGACAGCCCAGGGCCTAAGTCCCTCCTTGCTCAGCCCTGGGTTGACAGCAGCGACCTCCCAGCTTTGGTGGACCAAGAGCATGGGGGTGGTGGGTGAGCCCATCCCTGAGATTACAACAGTGGCTTCATATCCTTCCAGGATAGGGTGAAGGGTGAGCCAGTCAATTACTTAGTGAAACAACGGCTTAAAGCACCCTCTTCAATCCAGCCTAGGAGGTAAAGGAGCTGTTATTGGTCCCTTGGATGGATGAGGGATTTGAGGCTTAGATAAGGACTTTTTCTTTTCTTTTCTTTTTTCTTTTGAGATGGAGTCTCGCTCTGTCGCCCAGGCTGGAGTGCAGTGGTGCGATCTCAGCTCATTGCAACGTCTGCCTCCCGGGTTCACGCCATTCTCCTGCCTCAGCCTCCCAAGTAGCTGGGACTACAGGCGCCCCCCACCACGCCCAGTTAATTTTTTGTATTTTTAGTAGAGACGGGGTGTCACTGTGTTAGTCAGGATGGTCTTAATCTCCTGACCTCGTGATCTGCCCGCTTCGGCCTCCCAAAGTGCTGGGATTACAGGCGTGAGCCACCACACCCGGCGAGAAGGACTTTTTCTTTTTCTTTTTTTTTTTTTTGAGACGGAGTCTCGCTCTGTCGCCCAGGCTGGAGTGCAGTGGCGCGATCTCGGCTCACTGCAAGCTCCGCCTCCCGGGCTTACGGAGAAGGACTTTTTCTACCCAAGAGATGCCTGGGCCTCTCAGGACCACCTTGGGCCCTGTGCCTGCTGGCTCCAGAGGCTGCAACAAGCAGAGGCCCAGGTCAGGCATGATGGCTCGTGCCTGTAGTCCCAGTACTTTGGGAGGACGAGGCTGGAGGATCACTTGAGGCCAGGAGTTTGAGACCAGCCTGGGTAACATGGCAAAACCCAGTCTCTACAAAAAAAAAAAAAAAAAAAAAGAAAAAATTAGCCAGTGTAGTGGTGTGCACCTGTAGTTCCAGCTTCTCGGGAGGCTGAGGTGGAAGGATCACCTGAGCCCTGGAGGTCGAGGCTGCAGTGAGCCATAACTGTTCCACTGCACTCCAGCCTGGGTCACAGAGTGAGATTCTGCCTTGAAAAAAAGAAAAAGAGAGACAGAGAGAGGCCCAGAGACCATTATTCCAGCCAAGAAAGGGGAGAGGGCTTGGGTAAGATGGAGTGGCTTTCTAAATTGTCCCGGGTTTTTGGTTTTTGTTTTTTGTTTTTTTGTTTTTTAGGACAGGGTCTTGCTCTGTCACCCAGGCTGGAGTGCAGTGGCATGATCTCGGCTCACTGCAACCTTGCCTCCTGGGTTCAAGCGATTCTCATATCTCAGCCTCCCAAGTAGCTGGGACTGCAGGTGTGTGCCACCATGGCTGGTTAATTTTTGTATTTTTTAGTAGAGACAGGGTTTCACCATGTTGGCCAGGCTGGTCTGAAATTCAGACCTCAGGTGATCTGCCCGCCTCAGCCTCCAAAAGTGCTGGGATTACAGGTATAAGCCACTGTGCCTGGCCTGGTCCAGGTTTTGTAAGATGCAGGCTACAGGTTCTGTATTCTCCAGTGGACACTTGCAGAGGAGCCAGAAAGGACCACGGGTGCCTTTTGGAAGGAACGTTGGACCTGTCCCCAGGAATGCACACTAACATCCTTCCTGGGGTAGGCTCACAGCCTCATGCCTACCCCAGGCTCCGATCACTGGGCCTTAGCAGTAGTCTCTAGCCTGCTTCAAGGATGCCAAGAGCCAGAAGAGAAATGGACATTTCAGAAGGAACTCTAACGACCAAGCGAGCAGCCTGTCCTGAGGCTTCCTAACACCTGGCCCTAACCATGCTTTTGCTAGGCTGCACTTTCAGTGCTGCTCTCTGGTCTTCAGAGTTTGTTGCAAGAAAGAGCCAAATGAGGAATGGTTTTGCATCTTCCAAAGGAATTCTTCATTGAATATGTATTTGCTGACAGCAATTCAAATCGTGCTTTTTACTATGCAAGACGCTGCCAGGAGAATGAGGCATGCCAAGTTGCCAAGCACTAAGATGTGCCTTACATATTGTTCTCTTTGATCCCCGTGAAGGAAACCAGAATATGTCCCCCCAAAATATACCTCTTTGACATAAATATTTTTGAGCTGAAGGCAATTAAGAAGCAGCAAGCAGATGAAGAGATCTTTCTATCCTCTCCCCTTTCTGCCTGTTAAATAAAATTTGCAGGAAGCCATTGATTGGGACAAGACCCCTGTACCGGGTCCAGCAGACCAAACCAATATGGAGTCACTCATGCTAAATGAAACTAATTAACTTAAGAGTATATACATGTAGCAAATAGCTGAGTTTTTGTCAGTTACAACAGCTGAGCTTTAGTAGATCTTAGGTGGCCAACTGATTCAAACAAAGCAAACACTGTAACCAATTAAGCTCTATAGCTTACTTCTGTTTTCCATCCACAAACACTCTATGTTGCTGACTGAAGCCCCTTGAACCTGTCCTGGTTCTGTGGGACTCCCAATTTTAGACTCATGAATGGGCCAGGGTGACTCATGCCTGAAATTCCAACATTTTGGGAGGCTGAGGCTAGAGGATCAAGACCAGCCTGAGCAACACAGTGAGACCTCATCTTTACAAAAAATAAAACATTAGCCAGGCATGGTGGCATGTGCCTGTAGTTTTAGCTACTTGGGAGGCTGAGGTAGGAGGATCACTTGAGCCCAGAAATTCAAGGTTGCAGTGAGCTGTGATCTCACCTCTGCAATCCAACCTGGGTGACAAAGTGAGACCATGTCTCTAAAAATAAGAATAATAATAAGAAAGAATCATGAATAAAAGCTAAGATCTGTAAACTAAATTTGTGTAATCTTGACTTTTAAAAGATGATTATTGTTTTACTATTATTTTGAGACAGGGTCTCACTCTGTCACCCAGGCTGGAGTGCGGTAGTACAGTCTCAGCTCACTGCAACCTCTGTCTCCTAGGCCCAAGTGACCATCCCATCTCAGCCTCCCAAGTAGCTGGGAGTACAGGCATGGGCTACATTTTGTAGAGACAGGGTTTTGTCATGTCGCCCAGGCTGCTCTCAAACTCCTGGACTCAAGCAATCTGCCCGCCTCAGCCTCCCAAAGTGTTGGGATTACAGCTGTGAACCATCATGCCCTGCCAGTCTTGACTTTTTTTTTTTTTTTTCCCAGACGGAATCTCGCTTTTGTAACCAAGATTGGAGTGCAATGACACGATCTCGGCTCACTGCAACCTTCACCTCCCATGTTCAAGAAATTCTCCTACCTCAGCCTCCCGAGTACCTGGGACTACAGGCGCCCGCCACCATGCCCAGCTAATTTTTTTTTTTTTTTTTTTTTTGAGATGGAGTCTCATTCTGTCACCCAGGCTGGAGTGCAGTGGCACGCTCTTGGCTCACTGCAACCTCCGCCTCCCGAGTTCAAGCGATTCTCCTGCCTCAGCCTTCTGAGTAGCTGGGACTACAGGCGCCCGCCACCATGCCTGGCTAATTTTTTGTATTTTTAGTAGAGACAGCGTTTCACTATGTTAGCCAAGCTGGTCTCAAACTCCTGACCTCATGATCCACTCATCTCAGCCTCCCAAAGTGCTGGTATTATAGGCGTGAGCCACCAAGCCCGGCCCTAATTTTTGTATTTTTAGTAGAGACAGGGTTTCAGCATGTTGGCCAGGCTGGTCTCCAACTCCTGACCTCAGGTGATCTGCCCACCTCAGCCTCCCAAAGTTCTGGAACCACAGGCGTGAGCCACCACACCTGGCTCAGTCTTGACTTTTTACATGCCTAAATACAGGACATAAATTCTACTTTACTGGAGACAATGATTATCAGCTCAGAGGCACCAGAAGAGTCTACAAACAAACCTTCCTCCATTCATTTTCTCCCATATATTTACCTTCTTGCGGTTTCCCACCACTGGAAGCCGAAAGCTGCTTTCCCTTGTCTTGTCACTTCTTGAAAATTCATTCTTCTTTGTCAAAGATTCTGGATAAGCCGGAGTTCTGAGCCACTGCTTCGGGTCACCTTTCATTGCAGTTTCTGCCTCGTGAGGTGCACTGCATGTGTTAATCAACTTGCTTGGTTTTCGTGTGAATCTGTCTTTTGTTACAGCGGGCTGACCCAACCACGAACTTACGGGGACTGAGGAGAAGTTATATTTTCTCCCTGATACCCACAATTGCCCAGCAAGGTAAATCTTATCCCCAATTTACGGATGAGAAAACTGAGGCTCAGGAAAGTTGAGTCCTTTTTCAGGGCCACACAGTCTATAAATACCTATTATGACAACTTCTTCCAGATCCTTGCTACTTTCACCAGGCCGTGGGTCTCGTTAGGCCTCCATCCTAAGAAGTTTCACTTTCGGCTGGGTGCGTTGGCTCCCGCCCATAATCCCAGCACTTTGGGAGGCTGAGGTGGGCGGATCACCTGAGGCCAGGAGTTCACGACCAGCCTGGCCAACAGGTGAAACCCCATCTCTACTAAAAATACAAAAAAGTAGCCGGGCGTGGTGGCGGGCACCTGTAATCTCAGCTACTCAGGAGGCTGAGGCAGGAGAATTGCTTAAACCTGGGAAGTAGAGGTGCAGTGAGCCAAGATCATGCCATTGCACTCCAGCCTGGGCAACAAGAGCGAAACTCTGTCTCAAAAAAAAAAAAAGAAAAAAAAAAAGCCATTCCTGGTGGCAGACACTTGTAATCCCAGCTACTTGGGAGGCTGAGGCAGGAGAATTGCCTCAGTGAGCTGAGATCATGCCATTGCCCTCCAACCTGGGCAACAAGAGCGAAGCTTCATCTAAAAAAAAAAAATAGAAGTTTCACTTTCCTGAAAACCTGATACACTTCCTTTTTGAAACCATGACCCTAGGGACTTATCATGACCCTCTCTTTCGCTTGGGGCACCAGGAAGCTTAAGCTAAATTTAACATTCAAGCTGGGCAAGTGGTGGCTCACGCCTGTAATCCCAGCACTTTGGCAGGTGGATCACCTGAGGTCAGGAGTTCACGACTAGACTGGCCAACATGGAGAAACCCCGTCTCTACTAAAAATACAAAAATTAGCCGGGCATGGTGATGGGTGTCTGTAATCCCAACTACTCAGGAGGCTGAAGCAGGAGAATCACTTGAACCCAGGAGGCAGAGGTGGCAGTGAGCCAAGGTTGCACCACTGCACTCCAGCTTGGGTGACAGAACAAGACTCCGTCTCAAAAAAAAAAAAAAAAAAGAGAAAAGAAAAGAAAAAGAAAAATAGGGCTGGAGGTCTGGGTAAGCTCTGCGGAAGGGCCTGCAGTGTGCTTCTGCCCGTCCAAGCCTGTTCTCCACTGACCAGCCCCACCCTTTAATGACTAACACCTCTTTTCTCTTCCATCAAATGTGTCCCAAGTATTTCCCAATCAGTATTAATTTCCTGAGAAAGGAGCGGAGGGCCACAGAGCTGATATAAGCAATGCATGTTGGTTGACTTTCCTGCAGCTAAGGGGCCATTTTTCTTCTAGGATTGCTGTCCATTCTCCACTGCAACTAGTTCATTTTTTTGACAGTTCAAAGGGAACTTGAGGTAGCTTCCTCCAAGACACACATGACAATAGTTAAAAATAAAGCGAGAGAGCTCAGAAACTGCATGCAGGAAGGCAGCGAGCGATTCTGTCAGGAACTTGAGGAACGATGATGGCTGTTCTTGAAGGTTAACTTTATTTATTTATTTGTTTATTTATTTATTTGAGATGGAGTCTTCCTCATCACCCAGGCTGGAATGCAGTGGTGAGATCTCGGCTTACTGCAACCTCCGCTTTCTGGGTTCAAGCGATTCTCCTGCCTCAGCCTCCCAAGTAGCTGTAACTACCTACAGGCGCCCGCCACCACACCCAGCTAAGTTTGTATTTTTAGCAGAGACAGGGTTTCACCATGTTGGCCAGGCTGGTCTCAAACTCCTGACCTCAGGTGATCCTCCTGAGTGAGCCTCCCAAAATGCTGGGATTCCAGGCGTGAGCCACCACTCCAGCCCAGGCTTTCTTCTTTCCCGTAACCCTGTCCTGCAGAACTTCCCCTCCCAAAGCCAAGCAACTCACAGCTTCTTCTCACAAACACTGCAAACATTTTTGCTCTGCTCAACCCGGAGTGGCTTCACCACCACCACCACCCACGCATGCCCACAAGAAGGGTTATTGCAGGGCAGCCATTCTGAGCACCCATGTAGTGGGGGCTGCAAGTTTGAGAAGCCCACTTCAGCCCCTGCACGAGGGACTCCAGACACCTGCCTCCATGCCCCATCCTGGCAGGAAGCCCACTTTGCTGGGTGTGGGTCTTTTCCTTCCAGGCGAGGCAGAAACTACCCAGCTCGAGTCTTTACCCTTTTGCTTTGGCCAGGAAAAGTGTGGTGAAGCTTGGGGGTTAAGAGCACCTTCTTTGGAACCAGACTGCCTGGCCCTGCCACTGTGGAGCTGTGTGATCTTAGGTGACTTAACCTCCCTGCGCGTCTGCTTCCTCATCTGTAGCCTGGGGACACTAATAATGGTGCTCAACTTTCAGAACTGTTGTTGGGATTAAATGAATTAATATATGTAAAACGATTATAACTGTGCCTGACACAGAGGGCACCCTCAGAAAATGTGAGTTTTTGAGCTATCCTAGTTATATTCTACAACGACATCTTTGGGCTTTGCAGGATTGGATGTTTCTGCTCTAGAAGAGTTTTTCTTTCCTTCCCCTTCCTCCCTCCCTCCCTCCCTCCCTTCCTTCCTTCCTTCCTTCCCCTCTCTCTCTCACTTTCTTTCTGTCTTTCTTTCTTCAGATGGAGTCTCGCTCTGTCACCCAGGCTGGAGAGCAGTTGTGTGATCCCAGCTCACTGCAACCTCCACCTCCCGGGTTCAAGCAATTCTCCCGCCTCAGCCTCCTGCGTAGCTGGGTGTGGTGCCGCGCATCTGTAATCCCAGCTAATTTTTTGTGTATTTAGTAGAGACGGGGTTTCACCATGTTAGCCAGGATGGTCTCCATCTCCTGACCTCTGGTGATCTGCCCGCCTTGGCCTCCCAAAGTGCTGGGATTACAGGCATGAGCCACCATGCCCGGCCTTTCCTTCTTTCTCTTTCTTTTCTTCCTTTCTCTTCTTTCTTTTCTTTTCTTTGAGACAGGATTTTGTTCCTCAGGCTGGAGTGCAGTGGTATGATCATGGCTCACCTCAGCCTCGACCTATTGGCTCCAGCAATCCTCCTCCCACCAGAGCCTCCCAAGTAGCTGGGACCACAGGCGTGTGCCACCACACCAGGCTAATTTTTTTAATCTTTGGAGATGAGGTCTTGCTATGTTGCCCAGGCTGGTCTTGAACTCCTGGGCTCAAGTGATCCACCTTCCTTGGCCTCCCAATGCGCTGGGATGACAGGCATAAGCCACCATGCCTGGCCAAGAGCATTTTTCAATAGCAGCAACAGCAGGTTGTGACATGCTAGTGTGCTGGAGAACTATTCAGTGAGTCAAGATTTTTTTTTTTTTTTTTTGAAACAGAGACTCGCTTTGTCACCCAGGCTGGAATGCAGTGGCGCCATCTCGGCTCACTGCAAGCTCCGCCTCCCAGGTTCACGCCATTCTCCTGCCTCAGCCTCCCAAGTAGCTGGGACTATAGATGCCCGCCACCGCGCCTGGCTAATTTTTTGTATTTTTAGTAGAGATGGGTTTTCACCATGTTAGCCAGGATGGTCTCAATCTCCCGACCTCATGATCCACCTGCCTCGGCCTCCCAAAGTGCTGGGATTACAGGCGTGAGCCACTGCACCCGGCCAAGTTAAAAAAAAAATAGAACGGGGCTGGGCGCGGTGGCTCACACCTGCAATCCCAGCACTTTGGGAGGCCGAGGCAGTGGATCATGAGGTCAGGAGATCGAGACCATCCTGGCTGACATGGTGAAACCCCGTCTCCACTAAAAATATGAAAAATTAGCCAGGCATGGTGGTGGGCACCTGTAGTCCCAGCTACTTGGGAGGCTGAGGCAGGAGAATGGTGTGAATCTGGGAGGCGGAGCTTGCAGTGAGCAGAGATCGCACCACTGCACTCCAGCCTGGGCGACAGAGTGAGACTCCGTCTCAAAAAAAAAAAAAAAAATAGAACAGAGGCTGGGCATGGTGGCTCACGCCTATAATCCCAGCACTTTGGGAGGCCGAGGCAAGGGGATCACCTGAAGTCAGGAGTTTGAGACCAGCCTGGGCAACATGGTGAAATCCTGTCTCCACTAAAAATACAAAAATTATCTGGGCATGGTGGTGCACGCCTGTAATCCCAGCTACTCAGGAGGCTGAGGCAGGAGAATTGCTTGAATCCGGGATGTGGAGGTTGCAGTGAGCCAAGATCGCACCATTGCACTCCAGCCTGGGCAACAGAGTGAGACTCTGGTTCAAAATAAATACATTAATTAAATTAAATTTTAAAATAGAACAGAAAGACGGTGTCAGGCTGCACTCCCTGTAGTAAGGGCGGGTGTTCCTCCCCCAGGCTTTGGTTCCATTCCTAGGTGTGAGTGTGTGTGAAGTCAAGATGTCAGATGCATTTCTTACTGTAGGTTCCAGTCAATACAACGAGAAAGCTGCTGCCCTGGATCACATGAGGGTGATGGCAAAGAAAAGGTGGAGCAGATGGTTAGAGAAGAAGGCCAAGGTCAGGTTCCACTCCTAGAAAGTCTGACTTGCAAGAACTCGGGCTCTAAGGAGTGCTGAGAGGTGGCCAGGCAGGAATACCTGGGGAAAAGGAGCTGGGAGTCTCTGGCCTTGCACCCTCCATCGCTAGGTTGTGACTGGTGGGCTGCAGAATGACTTAGAGGGTCAGGGGTCGTGGGGTTTGCAGGTGGAGGGGATGGTACTTGATTCCGGGCCAGAGCAGACAGCGCAGAGGTGGCCCAGTGCTCCAGGACTCCAGGGCAGGAATGAGCTGGTGAAGATTGTGTTTCTAGGTCCAGCTGGATGGGGGCTCCACAGAAATTCTTTCTGTAAAACACACATACTCAAAACCCAGGCTACCTAGGGTTCACATCCCTGCCCCACCATCTGTCGGCTGTGTGACCTCAAAGGAGTCACTTCTGCCTCAGTTTCCCCATCTGGCACAAGGGAACAATAATGCACCTTCTGACCCAGGGCTGGGGGAGGGTTCCATGAGTCCGTAGTCCCGCTTCTGATACAAAGTTCAAGAGGGGGTGGAGGAAGTGGGGGAGCAGCAGAGTTTGGGGTCAGGCACCTGGATTCAACCTCATGCCCTCCATACACTGGAGGTGACCTGGGCTTTGCAACACTGATTCACTCAGCAAGTGTGTATCTTGCAGCAAGCTGTGCCTGTGTGTCGGGCTCTGGAGACGCAGCACTGGACAAGCCCCAGGCCTGCCGCCCCCACAACCCCTGGAGTTTATACTCAGTAAGGAAGAGAAACTAAGAAGAATAAAAATAAGATACAGTGTTGTGCTGCAAAGAAATGTAAGATAGGAGGAAAGAGACAGGGGAAGGGGGACTACAGAGCCAGGAAGGCCTCCCTGAGGGCAGGACACCGGAGCTGAGCACGGATCTGGATGAGCTGACGGAGGAGAAGCCGCGTGGGTCTCGAAGGCCAGAGCATCACAGGCTTTGGCAAGAAATGGTGCAAAGGCCCTGGGCAATGGTGGCATGCTGGAGGCAGGGAGGCCCAGGTTGGGTGCAGATAGCAAGGAGGATCAGGGAGGGGACAGCTGAGGATTTGGGGTTTGACCGAAAGAGTACTGAGAAGCAGAGGGAAGGTTCCAGGCTGAGCCAGGGAGTGGCGGGACTGTGATTCACATGTGAAAAAGCCTGTAACACACACACACACACATTTCCTTGCTCAAATGGAAAGAGCTAGAAGCAACAACACCCCAGGAGCAAGGAGGATGCACCAGCACGCCAGCATCTTGATTTTCATTTCTTTTTTTTTTTTTTTTCTTTTTTTTGAGACAGAGTTTTGCTCTTGTTGCACAGGCTGGAGTGCAATGGCACAGTCTCGGCTCACTGCAACCTCTGCCTCCCAGGTTCAAGTGATTCTCCTGCCTCGGCCTCCCAAGTAGCTGGGATTACAGGTGCCTGCCACCATGCCCGGCTAATTTTTGTACTTCTAGTAGAGATGGGGTTTTACCATGTTGGTCAGGCTGGTCTTGAACTCCTGACCTCAGGTGATCCAACTGCTTCGGCCTCCCAAAGTGCTGGGATTGCAGGTGTGAGCCACTGCGCCTGGCCTGGATCTTGGTTTCTGATACCATTTTCCTCCACAAAAGGAAACAGGGCTTCCTGGGGAAATTGGCAATTCTAGGATGAGGGCAAGAAAAGGACAGATGAAACCGGAACATCTTAAAGTTCCAGAAAGAAAAGAAGTGCTTCCAAACAAAACACCACAATAATGGGTGCATATCTGGGAGGTCACAGCGATGAACTGAAAAAGCTTCCAGTGGCCAAAGCTAGAACAACTTGAGCAACAAAAGAAAGAAAGGAGGTCAGGCACGGTGGCTCCCATCTGTAATCCTAGCACTTTGGGAGGGTGAGGCAAGAGGACTATCTAAACTGAGGAGTTCAAGACTGGCCTAGGCAACATAGCAAGCCCTCGTCTCTACTAAAAATAAAAACAAATTCAAAAAAAATTAGCCAGGCATAGTGGTGGCATGCGCCTGTAATCCCAGCTACTCGGGAGGCTGAGGCTCAAGAATCACTTGAACCCGGGAGGCAGAGGTTGCAGTGAGCCGAGATTGTGCCACTGCACTCCAGCCTGGGCGACAGAGCGAGACTCCATCTCAAATAAATAAATAAATAAACAAATAAATGCATGAATGAATGAATGAAGTAACCTTGGATTATAACCCATGGTATAAAATTGCTATCCATGCATCTACACTGATACAGCTAAATGGCTGAATACATAAATATATGGGAGAGAATAGTCAAGTCTCCTGTGCAGAATTCCAAAGAATTTATGTCACCCTCAAGGAGGTGGAGTCCAGTTCTCCATCCCACACCTGCGGGCTGCACCTGGTGACTTCCTTCCAAGAAGTAAAGTATGGAAGGGGGAAGGGGGACAAAGAGTAACTTCTCCTAAGTGGAGATTCTCAGCAAACGTGACCTCAGCCAGGTGACCGAGGCCAATGTTGGCAGCGCTAAGTCATGCTGAAAGCATGTCGCGCTGATGTGATGACATGATAATGGTACTTTCCCTCTGTGCTTTTCCTCCCAAGAACCTATAACCCCAGTGTAATCACAAAAGAAGCCCAAATTGAGGGACCTTCTCTAAAATGCCTGACCAGTATGCCTCAAAACTGTCAAGATGAAAAAACCAGGGAAGTCTGAGAAACTCACAGTCAGGAGGAGCTGAGACAACTAAGTGTTATGTGGGGGTCTTGGATGGGATTGTGGGACACAAAAAGGTCAGGTAAAAACTAAGGTAATCTGGGCCAGGCATGGTGGTTTATGTCTGTAATCCCAGCACTGTGGGAGGCCGAGGCAGGCAGATTGCTTGAGCCCAGGAGTTCAAGACCAGCCTGCGCAACATCGTGAGACCTTGTCTCTACAAAAAAATTAAAAATTATGGCTGGGCACCGTGGCTCACGCCTGTAATCCCAGCACTTTGGGAGGCTGAGGCAGGCGGATCATGAGGTCAGGAGTTTGAGACCAGCCTGGCCAACATGGTGAAACCCCAACTCTACTAAAAATATAAAAACTAGCCAGGAGTGATGGCAGGCGCCTGTAATCCCAGCTACTTGGAAGGCTGAGGCAGGAGAATCACTTGAACCTGGGAGGCAGAGGTTGCAGTGAGCCGAGATCGTGCCACTGCACTCCAGTCTGGGTGACAGAGCTAGACTCCATCTTGGGGGAAAAAAAAATTAGCTGGGCGTGGTGGCACACTCCTGTACTCCCAGCTACTCAGGAAGTCAAGGTGGGAGGATTGCTTGAGCCCAGGAGGTCAAGATGGCACTGAGATATGATCGAGCCACTACACTTGAGCCTGGGTGACAGAGCAGAGACCTTGGCTCAAAACAAACAAACAAAAAAACTAAAGTAGGCCAGGCACGATGACTCATGCCTATAATCCCAACACTTTGGGAGGCCGAGGCGGGCGGATCTCTTGAGGCTAGGAGTTCAAGACCAGCCTGGCCAACATGGTGAAACCCTATCTCTACTAAAAATACAAAAATTAGCCAGACATGGTGGCACCTGCCTGTAATCCCAGCTACTCGGGAGGCTGAGGTAGGAGAATCGCTTGAGCCCAGGAGGCAGAGGTTGCAGGGAGCTGAGATTATGCCATTGCACTCCAGCCTGGCCAACAGCGGGAGACTGTGTCTCAAAAAAAAAAACAAAAAACAAACAAACAAAAAACCCTGAAGACAACGGTTGAGACTGAGGGGCAGGCAGAGGCAGAGCCCCAGAAGAGGGAGGCAGAAAACTCCGAAAGTGAGGCCTTGTTCTCCCAGCCCTGCCCTGGAGAGTCTGTCCTTAGGGGTGGAGGGGCCTCAGCCTCCCCTTCTGGGGGCCCTGAAATGCAGCCCTGCCCCCAACCCTTCAGTCTGTTTCTTCTGTAAAAATGAGGTTTGTTACTCCAACTTCAGAGAAGTTGTGAGGCTAAAAATAGAGGTTTTAGCGAAAGTGGTTTAGAGACAAGTAAAAGCTTTGCAAATAGGTTACCCTCTTGGGGGTGCTCAGCAGGATGGAGCTGGGCCCTGCCCCATCCGCCACTATGCAGGGTGCTCCTGCTCCAAAAGCCTCTATTTCTCTAGATAAATACCCACTCTCGGTAGTTAGCCCTCTATCTTGAAAAGCACCTAGTGTGTGAAGCAACCCCAGGTGAAACCCCAAAATCCTCTATGAGAAGGAATAGAAATGGTTACTTTTTCCCAGGACAGAAAGACAGGATGAAAAAGTGTAAGGGAAAAGGTTTAGGATTAGAAGAAACCATTTTCCACATGTAAGGAGTTGAATGGTGGCCTCCAAAAAGATATGTTCGGATCCTAATCCCAGGCCGGAGGTGATGGCTCACTCTTGTAATCCCAACACTTTGGCAGGACAAGGTGGGCAGATGGCTTGAGCCCAGGAGTTTGAGACCGGCCTGGGCAACATGGCAAAATCTCATCTCCACAAAAGCTAGCAGGTCATGGTGGCGGGCACCTGTAGTCCCAGTTCCTCCTGAGGCTGAGGCGGGAGGATCACTTGAGCCCAGAAAGCAGAGGTTGCAGTGGGCCGAGATCGCACCACTGCACTCCAGCCTGGGTGACAGAGCAAGACGCTGTCTCAAAAAAAAAAAAAAAAAAAAATTGCAAAAGGGTCAGATGATTTAAGTTTTTACAACATCGGAAGCAGGGTTTGGAGGTTCTGCAGGGAGGGGTGACAAGCTATGGGGAGGTGAGGGAGGCGTGAGTGCACAGTGAGTGAAAACGTGCAGATAATGGCTCTCAGGTAGCTTTGGAACCGCCCTCAGCAGAACAGGTGATGGATGGTCTGTAGCAATCTATCTGGGCGGTTGCCTGTAAGTCTCTTTTCCTCTGATAGGCTCTTTCCTAGACCCGTCTTTAGGCTGATAAGGAGCCTCAAAGTAAGCCTCTGCTTGTATTCAGTACTTACTCACGTAGAGCTCCTTTATTTTTTCATTTATTTATTTATTTATTTTGAGACAGAGTCTTGCTCTGTTGACCAGGCTGGAGTACAATGGCAAGATCTCAACTCACTGCAACCTCTGCCTCCTGGGTTCAAGCAATTCTTCTGCCTCAGCCTCCCGAGTAGCTGGGAATACAGGTGCCTGCCACCATGCCTGGCTAATTATTTTTGTATTTTTAGTAGAGATGGGATTTCACCATGTTGGCCAGGCTGGTCTCAAAGTCCTGACCTCAAGTGATCCGCCTGCCTTGGCCTCCCAAAGTGCTAGGATTACAGGCGTGAGCCATGGCACCCGGCCTAGAACTCCTTGACAGGTGTATGGTTTTTACAAAAGAACAACTTTTCAGAGGTATTCCTGTGTCTGCAGTTTATCTAAAGAGCCATCTGAAAATACGCAAATAAATATATTTGGGGTAGCAGATTTTAGTCTGCCACAGAGCGATGTGGCCACAAGCCAAGGAGTGCCAGGAGCTAACAGAAGCTGGAAGAGGCTAGTAAGGATCCTCCTGTACCGCCTCCAGAGAGAGCATGGCCCTGCTTCCACTGTGACTTCAGACTTCTGACTACCTGAACTGGAAGAGAATAAACTGGCTGTTTATTTACTTATTTATTAAGATAAGTTCTTGCTCTGTCACCCAGGCTGGAGTGCAGTGGTGTGATCATGGCTCAGTGCAGCCTCGCTCTCCTGGGCTTAAGTGATCCTGTGGCGTAGCTGGGACTGTAGGCACACACCACCATGCCTAGCTAATTTTTGTAATTTTGTAGAGATGGAGTTTCACTATGTTTCCTGGGCTGGTCTCAAACTCCTGGTTCAAGCAATCCTACCACCTCGGCCTCCCATAGTACTGGGATCATAGGTGTGAACCACCATGCCTGGCCTCTTCTATGGATTATTATGCAGCCAATAAAATGAGAAGTATAAAGATGTGGCCTCAGGCTGGGCACAGTGGCTCACATCTGTAATCCTAGCACTTTGGGAGGCCAAGGCAGGCAGATCACGAGGTCAGGAGTTTGAGATCAGCCTGGCCAACATGGTGAAACCCCGTCTCTACTAAAAATACAAAAATTAGCCGGGTGTGGTGGCAGGCGCCTGTAATCCCAGCTACTCAGGAGGCCGAGGCAGGAGAATTGCTTGAACCCAGAAGGCAGAGGTTGCAGTGAGCTGAGATCATGCCACTGCACTCTAGCCCGGGCAACAGAGTGAGACTCTATCTCAAAATAATAAAAAAATAAAAAAAGATGTGGCCTCGTGGAAAGGGTTTGGGCCTCACAATCAAATGAGAAAAGGCAGATACACTGCTGGGCAATCAGCCGTGGCCTTTCATGCATCATCCTGCTTCGTTCTCTAGTAACGCCCTGTGATCGCTGCTGTTATGGTCTCCATTTTACTAGTTAAGAAACCGAGGCAGTGCCATAGCTGGGCGTGGTGGCTGACACTTGTAATCCCAGCACTTTGGGAGGCCAAGGCAGGTGGATCACTTGAGACCAGGAGCTCGAGACCAGCCTGGCCAACATGGAGAAACTTTGTCTCTACTAAAAACACAAAAATTAGCCAGACATGGTGGCAGGCACCTGTAATCCCTCAGTGGGTGAGGCTGAGGCACAAGAATCACCTGAACCTGGGAGGCAGAGTTTGCAGTGAGCTGAGATTGTGTCACTGCACTCCAGCCTGGGCAACAGAGCAAGACTGTCTCAAAAAAAAAAAAAAAAGAAAGAAAAGAAAAGAAAGAAACCATGCCATAGGTAACTTGCCAAGGTCACCAACTTGATAGGTGGAGGTTTATGAACTCTATCCACCTAAGCCCTGAGCTGTGAGCTTCGCCGTCCCTGGTGGCCTTTCTATAACCCTGAAGCCAGGTAGAAGAAGGGGCATAGAGCTTATTGGACAAGAGATAACATTAAGTTGGCCCATGAACCAAAAATGGGAGGAAGAAAATGTGTCACATCACCACCCAGAGGGCCAGCCTCTGCCTTCTCCCTATGGCTGGAACCGTCCAGAGAAAGGCGTGGCACATCCACTCAAAAGAAGAGTAAGCAGCCACTGAAAATGACAATTCTGAAGACCCACAGCATCATGGGAAATGATGGTGTCTTCTGGTGGAAAAACTCAATGCAAAGCCCAGTGAGGTGGCTCATGCCTGTAATCCCAGCACTTTGGGAGACCCAGGTAGGAGGATCATTTGAGGCCAGGAGTTCAAGACCAGACAGGCCAACATGGTGAAACCCTGTCTCTACTAAAAATACAAAAATTAGCCAGGTATGGTAGCGGGCACCTGTAATCCCAGCTACTGGGGAGGCTGAAGCATGAGAATTGCTTAAACCCAGGAGGTGGAGGCTGAAGTGAGCCAAGATTGCACCACTGCATACCAACCTGAGCCACAGAGCGAGACCCTGCCCCCTACCCCCAAAAAATGCAGAATTGTTTGTACCTGGGTCACAACTGTGTGTGACATACACACATGGGCACAGTGGGAGGGGACTTAGAACAGTGGAAGCTGGGAGAGAGGTGGGGTTTCAAATGTTTTCTTTCCATTTTTGTCTTTCTGCTCACATTTTGCTAACGGTGTAATAAAAATACATACATGTAAGACAAAAAACTGGGCATTTATTTATTTACTTCCTTTCCCAAGTCAGAGCGAACCCCTCTTGCTGCTCATATCAGGATTTTGGATGGGCAAGTGTTTCATCTGTCTGGGCTCCAGGCCCTATCTGTTGCAGCCAGATGCTCACATGTCTGCCTGCACCATCAGTAAGAGGGGCAGCCCCGTATCGGGATGGGAACCCACCAGAAGGACTCCTTTGGGAATGCACTTGGCATGGGAGAAGTCTGTCAGTGGACAGCAGAGCCTCAACCAATGGGAGCTGTAATCCAGGCAATTGCAAGAACACAGTGCTAGGGCAATGGATGCCCAGCTCCGGCTCTAGGAGATCCCTCACGCATCCACGTGGCTACACCAGCAGTCTCCAGTCAGGTGTGACTGCCCAGCATGCCATTGACCCTATCCAAGTTGATTAGACCAGGGGTGGTCACCTGACCCAAGGCGAGCCAGTTAGCGATTTCCCTGGGAATATGGAATTGGAATCAAGGGAATAGAGTTAGTGTTCTTTAGACACCTGGAGCGTGGGTGGTCTAACATGGAAGCCAGGGAGCTGCAGGGCCTCTTACGCCCTCAAAAGGACTAAAGAAATCAGAGGAGCGGATATGCAGAGGAAGAGAGATTGGGGGAGAATCATGTAGCAGATGCATAGAGAGGAAGAGAGACACAGATGAGAAACAAAATTCTCATCTTTCCAGCTCCTGGTTCCTGTAGCTTATTTTTTCAAGACAGAGTCTTGCTCTGTCACCCAGGCTGGAGTACGTGATGCAATCTTGACTCACTGCAACCTCCACCTCCCAGGTTCAAGCAATTCTCCTGCCTCAGCCTCCTGAGTAACTGGGATTACAGGAGTGCACCACCACGTTTGGCTAAGAGAGGGGGGTTTCACTATGCTGGCCAGGCTGGTCTCAAACTCCTGACGTCAGGTGACCCACCCGTCTCCGCCTCCCAAAGTGCTGGGATTACAGGCGTGAGCCACTGCGCCTGGTGTAAATTTCCCTCTTTCTACAAGGACACCCAAGTTCAATGTAACCTCATCTCAACTAATTACATCTGCAAAGACCTTATTTCCAATTAAGATCACATTCTGAGGTTCTGGGTAAGCACACATTTTGGGAAGACAATAGTCAGTATAAAATCTCTTGAGTTGGATATTATTATCCAAAACAAAACAAAACAAAATCCCAAATAATACAGATATTGGTGTCAGAAGTGGGCTGTCAAGAAACAATTTTTCAAAGAAAGTATGAAACTAGCTGACTCCAGGCAGAGTGAGGAGCAATGAGGTTTTCCTATTTTTGGATGGGACACTGGCAGTTCTTGTTTTGTGTTAATAGATCAGTTAAACTATTTTCAGTGACCTCATAGGAGTCAAAGGCTGAAGCTTTAAGAAACTTGGAGGCTGGACGCAGTGGCTCACGCCTGTTATCCCGGTGATTTGGGAGGCCAAGCAGGGCAGATAACTTGAACTCAGGAGTCTGAGACCAGCCTGGGCAACATGGTGAGGCCGCATCTCTACAAAAAATACAAAAATTAGGGCCGGGCGTGGTAGCTCACGCCTGTAATCCCAGCACTTTGGGAGGGTGAGGCTGGTGGATCACATGAGGTAAGGAGTTCGAGACCAGCCTGGCCAACATGGTGAAACCCTGTCTTTACTAAAAATGCAAAAATTAGGCCGGGCACGGTGGCTCAAGCCTATAATCTCAGCACTTTGGGAGGCCGAGACGGGCGGATCACAAGGTCAGGAGATCAAGACGATCCTGGCTAACACAGTGAAACCCCGTCTCTACTAAAAAATACAAAAAACTAGCCGGGCGACGTGGCGGGCGCCTGTAGTCCCAGCTACTCGGGAGGCTGAGGCAGGAGAATGGCTTAAACCCAGGAGGCAGAGCTTGCAGTGAGCTGAGATCGGGCCANCCAAACCAAAAAAAAAAAAAAAAAAAAGCAAAAATTAGCCAGGCCTGGTGATGCACGCCTGTAATCCCAGCTACTCAGGAGGCTGAGGCAGGAGAATCGCTTGAACCTGGAAGGCAGAGGCTATAGTGAGCTGAGATCATGTCACTGCCCTCCAGCCTAAGTGACAGAGTGAGACTGCGTCTCAAAAAAATAAATAAATAAAAAATAAAGCAAAAATTAACCAGGTGTGGTGGCACACACTTGCAGTCCCAGCTACTCAGGAGGCTGAGAAGGGAGGATCACCTGAGCCCCAGAGTAGAAGGTGCAGTGAGCCGAGATCACACCACTGCACTCTAGCCTGGGCAACAGAGTAAGACCCGGTCTAAAAAAAAAGAAAAAAAAGAATGTGAGCCTAGCAACTGGAATGAGAATATCTGGAAAGAGCCAGAGGAGCACACAACCCTTAACCTCTGGTCTCTGGTTCCTCTTAAGTACTTCCTCTTCCCAGACAAACATGATGGTATCTCCTATTGTCCAGTGGTAGAAGGGCAGGCAGGGGTAGCATTCCAAGAGAAATTAGAGAAAAAAAATCTTTCTATCCCAAGCCAGATGATTATTTCCTCTTTTCACTCTTATGCTGAAAGAAGAAATTAGCCCTCATATTTGCTGCTAAGAAACCCGAAACTTGGCCGGGCGCGGTGGCTCAAGCCTGTAATCCCAGCACTTTGGGAGGCCGAGACGGGCGGATCACAAGGTCAGGAGATCGAGACCATCCTGGCTAACACAGTGAAACCCCGTCTCTACTAAAAAATACAAAAAACTAGCTGGGCGAGGTGGCGGGCGCCTGTAGTCCCAGGTACTCGGGAGGCTGAGGCAGGAGAATGGCGTGAACCCAGGAGGCAGAGCTTGCAGTGAGCTGAGATCGGGCCACTGTACTCCAGCCTAGGCAAGAGAGCCAGACTCCGCCTCAAAAAAAAAAAAAAAAAAAAAAAAAAAAAAACAAAACTTGGGGAAGTCGAGGTGGGCCGATCACAAGGTCAGGAGTTCGAGACCAGCCTGGCCAACACAGTGAAACCACGTCTCTACTAAAAATACAAAAANAAAAAAAAAAAAAAAAAAAAAAAAAAGAAACCTGAACCTTGGGGACATGACCTAGTCAAAGGCTGAATGTTCAACTGCATAAGATGTCACGACATTATGTGGGCGTGATGGCTCACACCTGTAATCCCAGCACTTTGGGAGGCTGAGGCAAGAGGATCGCCTGAGGTCAGGAGTTCAAGACCAGCCTGGCCAAAATAGTGAAACCCCGTTTCTACTAAAAATACAAAAAATTAGCTGGGCTTGGTGGCAAGCGCCTGTAGTCCTAGCTACTAGGCAGGCTGAGGCAGGAGAATCGCTTGAACCCGGGAAGCGGAGGTTGCAGTGAGCCAAGATCACACCATTGCACTTCAGCCTGGGCAACAAGAGTGACATTGATTATTGGTAAATGGCATGATCCCAAGTAAAAATCACAGGCAACCAACTAGCGTTTTATGAGAGTTGAAAATCAGGAAACCAAGCCAGACAAATTGGGGTTTGTGATATCTCATCCACCTGGAGAATTCCTAAGCCAAAGTACCAGCACCAACAAGAATCAGGTTGCTAAGATGATTGTATCACCTCCTAGAAGCTGCCTTCCCAAGAAACTCTCAAGGGTAGGTCTGAGAGACTCTAGACTAGAAGGGATCTAGAGATTCCTTCTCCATGGGCAGAACTTGGGGTAGTCACATCTGTCAACAAAGGGGCCAAGGAAGGTAGCCACAGAGCAAATCCCTTGTGATACCTTGTTCCTAATGTTCAATTTACCCGACCCATCTGGAATGCTGTGGCATGTGCTTTGTATCTATCCACATTTTTGCTCTATAGATCAAGTATGGTAGCAGAGGTTAAATTGATCTGTTCCTCTGTTGAGAGCATCCTGGAGAGCAACCAGAGAGGAGACTCAGCAGAAACAGAGGGCAGCTGGGCATAACGGCACATGGCTGCAGTCCCAGTTACTTGGGAGGCTGAGGCGGGAGGATTGCTTGAGCCCAGGAGTCTGAGGCTGTAGTGTACTATCCTTGCACCTGTGGATAGCCACTGCACTCCAACCTGGCAACACAGCTGAGACCCTGTCTCTTTACAAAAAAGGAAGAAGCTGGGTGCAGTGGCTGACGCCTGTAATCACAGCACTTTGGGAAGCAGAGGCAGGTAGATCACCTGAGGTTGGGAGTTCGAGACCAGCCTGACCAACATGGAGAAACCTCATCTCTACTAAAAAGACAAAATTAGCTGGGCATAGTGGCGCATGCCTGTAATCCCAGCTACTCGGGAGGCTGAGGCAGGAGAATTGCTTGAACCTGGGAGGTAGAGGTTGCGGAGAGCTGAGATTGCACTCCAGCCTGGGCAACAAGAGCAAAACTCCGTCTCAAAAAAACAAATAAATAAAAATTAAAAAAAGAAAGAAAAAGGAAGGAAGGAAGGAAGGAAGGAGGGTGGGAGGGAAGAAAGGAAGGAAGGAAGGAAGGAAGGGAGGGAGGGAGGATATCAGATGAAGATGGCAGCTCTGCGAATAGAGCCCTGAATGCAACAGTTTGACATGGTGACATGGCTTGGATCACCTCATTTGACAGGGGAGAGGTATTTGAGGTTGACTTTGAGGTGTGGCAGGACCAGGTAAAGCAAAGAAAACTGGAATGGGGATATCCGGGAAAAGTCAAAGGAGCTGGGCAAGGGCCTGTGTGCTGGGCAGGACCAGAATGGAATGAACTAGAATGGACACCACTGGCCTTTAGACTATTAGGCCAACTTGCCCCCATCCCTTTCTTTTTTTCTGAGTTGCAGTCTTGCTCTGTCACCCACACTGTCACCCAGGCTGGAGTGCCGTGGCGCGATCTCAGCTCACTGCAACCACCACCTCCAGGGTTCAAGCAATTCTCCTGCCTCAGCCTACTGAGCAGCTGGGATTACAGGCATCTGCCACCATGCCCAGCTAATTTTTTGCATTTTTAGTAGAGATGGGGTTTCACCATTTGTCCAGGCTAGTCTTGAACTCCTGGCCTCAAGTGATCTGCCTGTCTTGGCCTCCCGAAGTGCTGGGATTATAGGCATGAGCCACTGTGCCCAGCCGGTCTGACCCCCTTTTGGTAACCCTTTGTCATGTACCCATGAGGACAGATGCTTAGTGTTCACACTTGACCACCAGCTAGCTGAACGGACTGGAAGGGAGGCCTGGATCCAACACAGGCTGATCAAGTCCTTTCCAGGGAGGTGGGCTTGAGACCACACATAGTTCTCTTTGGGTGAAGGGGTCCAGGATGTAGCAGCTTGGCAGGTGTGATGCAGATGGGTAGATGGGGGCAGACAGGTGAGTGGTGCTGAGAAGTGTCCCCGGGCTGTCTGCAGCTCTGGGTCTGATAAGAGCACCCTGCATCTCTGCTGTAAAGTTAGTCTCCTTTCCTGCTTGAGCAAAAGGGAGCTGGTTTCTGAGCTTAGGCTGGGGCATGAACTCTGTCCCGGGGTACAGGGTGAGGCTATAGCTTTCGAACAATTGGGTGACCAATCATCTGAATGAAGCCAACCCAACCAGCCTCCCAGGGTCACCTCTCATCACTTCCCCTCTCTGCCCTCCCTGCTGGGCCAAGAACCGGGACTTGTAGCTTCAGAACATCCCAGGCTTGCTGTCTGACTCTGGGCCTTTGCACATGCTGTTCCCTTTACCTGGAGTGCCCTTCCCCACACTTCCTTCTGCCCTGTCCTGCGCGCGCGCGCACACACACACGTACACACACACACACACACACACACGCACGCACTTTCTCTGCTAACTACTCAGTAGAATTCGGGCCCTGCACAGATGTTACCTGCCTTGGCCCCCTTGCCTCGAGGAACCCTTCCTCATACTCCAGGCTGTATCATCCCCCTCCCAGCACTCCGCCTACTCAACCGTGATTGCCTATTCACTCAGCTGCTCCTGGGAGCAGGCACGCTGCGTGGATCTGGACTGGCTCCTGGGCTGCCTCCCTGTGTTTGGCACCCAGAGGGTGTCGCCAGTCATGAAGGAATACAAGAGTGATGTGGTCATGAAGGCGCAAGGTGATGCTTTGCCCAGGGGCCAGGGGGCTGTAGCCCAGGAAGAGAAAGGACAAGTGTCCACATCCCAGCCAGTGCAGGAACAGCCCCTTCACACCCTTCAAGGAGAGGCCTGACGCCGAGAGACCCTGCAGTCCATGTTCCAAGGCCTGACGGCCTCCGGGGAGTAGGGAGGCTGGACTCACCTGTCAGAGTGGTCCCTCTGCCCCTGGTATCACCGGACAGATGTGGGTCCAGCCTGGATCAGTCCATCCCTGGAGTCATTCTCAAGCCTAGGGAAAAGTGCTGTTTCCAGAGTGAGGACCGCACTGGGGACTCCTCTGCTCCCCCCGTGGGCCAGCCCCCAGCCTCCTTAGCATCCTCAGCTACTCTGAGCTGGAGCCTGCAGAGTGCTCACAACCTCGTGGCGTCCGGGGCGCCTCCGACCCCAGGGCTTCCTTCCCAGGCAGGCCTCCGCCTCCGCCCCCACTCGCCCCTCACCCCATGAAAGAGTAATGGCGCAAAATCCGTTGGGGAGAAAAACAGGAAGTGGAGAGCAAGACTGCAGAAGCGCTCCCCAGACAAGTGTGGCAGCCCGTCCACCACAGCCTTACGGGAAAGTGGTCAGGGGCAGTCCCGGTCTGACTGCGGGGGCGGGGGAGCCCAGGGCAAGCGGGGAGTCCGGCGAGGACCCTGCTGCGAGGGGCTTTGTTTTTAGACTGAACTTCACACCTGCACCCGGCCTCTGACATCTTAGCTCACCTTCTCCCAGCAGCTCCCCAAGGTTGAGACCATTACCCCATTTTACAGACAGGCAGGTGCACTCAGAGAAGTGAAGTGACTTGGCCAAGGTCACACAGCCTTTCCCACGGCGGGGTCACGGCTCCTCGATTCTTTCTCAGGCTTTGATTTCTATTTGTGGGATGTTTTTGTTCTAGGCCTCTGAGCGCGGTGGGTGGGGATGGGGGGCAGGGACTGCTGTTTCTGGCTTCTCAGCACATCCTCATTCTGGGCTGGTGGTAAGAAAGGGGAGAGGGTCAGCTGCTGAGGACCGTCCTCCCCTGGGGGTTCGTGGAATGTGTGAGCTGGGAGGACAGGTGCCCCGGCCTCTTTCTTGGAAAAGAGGAGAAGGAGCCTGGGGAGAAGGCACCCTGCTGACAACCGCAGAGGGAGGGCACCAACCCCCAGCACAAACTCAGGTAGGTGTGGCCCTGAAGCCCCAGGACTCAGAACTTCAAGTGAGTTCAGACTCACCCTTTCGTCCCGGGGCCGAAACTCACAGCAGCCCCAGGCCTTAGAGGCGCCAGTGGCCCAAGACCCCCCAGGGAAGAGGTGACCTCAGGTGGCCTCACTGGGGTGATAGTGGGGAGAGAACCTGCTGAAAATACTCCCCACCCAGGCCCACCCCTCACTTGGGTCATGAAGCCCCCTCGCCCTGCCTGCCCCACCCCAGGACAGACCACAGACGGTAAACAGGGGCTTCTGGGGACCCTCCCATGGAGTTCCCACCGCCCAACCTTTTGCTTCCGATGGCCCTGGGGGATCTGAGTCTTCGGGATCAGCCTTACTGCCCAGTGTCACCCTGACCGCAGCTCATCTCTCCTTCACCACCCACTCGTCCACCCTGGCCACCACCTCTTCCCCTCCAGCTGCCTCTGGAAATCCCCCCAACATTCCACGGAGCCCTCAAACTCAACACACCTGCAACCAATCTCACCGGGGCCACCAACTCTGGGCCACCTCCGTGTGAGGAAGGCAAGGAAGGCACTCTGCCTGGTCACTGAGGCTGAAACCTCAGAGCTGAGCTGTGGCCTTCACTCACCCACCACACACCCATCCTCCATCCACGGCAGGGGTGCCTTTCCCAGAAGGCTCTGGGGCTGCTTAGACCACAGCAGAGGCCAGTGCTCAACTTTTAGAATTGTTGGAAATAAATAATTCATATATGTAAAACTGCTTATAACTGAGCCTGACACAGTGAACCCCAGAAAATGTGAGTGTTTGAGCTATCCTTCTAGTATATTTTAGAAGGGCATCTTTGGGCTTTGTGAGACTGGATGTTTCTGCTCTAAAAGAAGAATATTTTTCTTTCTTTCTTTTTGAGACTGAGTCTTACTCTGTCACCCAGGCTGGAGCGCAGGGGCGTGATCTTGGCTCACTGCAACCTCCACCTCCCGGGTTCAAGCGATTCTCCTGCCTCAGCCTCCCCAGTAGCTGGAGTTACAGGAATGCGCCACCACACGCGGCTAATTTTTGTATTTTTTCGTAGAGACAGGGTTTCACCATGTTGGCCAGGCTGATCTCAAACTCGTGACCTCAGGTGATCCACTGGCCTCAGCCTCCCAAAGTGCTGGGATTACAGGCGTCTCTCTCTGTTGCCCAGGCTGGATTGCAGTGGCACGATCTCAGCTCACTGCAGCCCCAGCCCCCTGGCTCCTGCGGGAGGTGCTGTCTGCCTCCGTGGTTCCTCCACTGTTCTCAGATCAACAGTGGGGCTCTGCCACCCGCAGCCTCTGCTCCCTGTCACCGTAGGCTGACAAGAAACAAGAGGCCCTCTGGCCTTCAGCATCGAAGGCCCCTCCTCTCTCTACTGCCTTTGGGCAGCAGTCATCCCTCAGCACCAACAGCACCCAGGGCCAGCGGGGAAGGTGGCCACGATAAGAGAGGCCTGGCCGCCCTTCCCTTTGTGCAGGAGACTCAGCCCCTGCTCCTCAGCCATCCCAGCATCACAGGGAACTAGAATCATGAGTTAATATCTGTGAAGTGCCCTGAACCTCTCCAGACCTGGACGAGAACTCTGTACACATGTTATCATCATCATCACCACTACTGTCACCTAATTTAATCCTTACAGCCGCCCTGTGAGATCAGTGTCATGCTCCCACTGCACAGGCTCGAAGTCTGAGGTGGAGAGAGGCGAGGCCGCGCGCCTTCGTGCAGGCAGCTGCCCAGGGATTCAAACCCTAGCCTGTTGGATGCTCCTGCTCGCAGCCTCGTGCACGGCTTTCAGTCTCCGCGGGTGTGGGGCCGGCTGTGGAGGTGCACACCTCTGTGCTGCCGCCACCCCTGCAGGAGGCAAGGAGGCCGCGACGGAGCTCGGCTGCCGGGAGCCTTAGGCCGCCCAGCCGCGCTTCTCCCCGGGGCATCCACTCCCCGACCTCGCGGCCTCCGGGTTGGGCGCACGGAAAGCGCGCGGCGCCACCTGGTGGCGATGTCTGGCCAAGGCCACGGCCGCCTGCAACCCTCAGCCCCCGGCTCAGCGGCTCCCCCTGCTGCCCGCTCGGCGGCGCCGCGTGGTTTCCGCCGCATTCTCGGGACTGGGAACGCGGAATTCACTTTCTCTCCTGCCCGCTTCCTCCAGGGATGGGGAAATGAGCGTAAACCCTGGCAGGTACTGAGTCAGCAAAGCTCATTTTGTTGAAACTGTGTTTTGTGTCCCTCCAAACCTCCCATTCCTTTTTTTGGTTTTGTTTTGTTTTTGAGACGGAGTCTTGCTCTGCAGCCCAAGCTGGAGTGCAATGGTGCGATCTCGGCTCACTGCAACCTCCACCTCCTGGGTTCAAGCGATCCTCAGCCTCCCGAGTAGCTGGGATTACAGGCGTGCATCACCACACCTAGCTAAATGTATTTTTAGTAGAGATGGGGTTTCACCATGTTGGCCAGGCTGGTCTTGAACTTATGACCCCAGGTGATCTGCCCCCGCCTTGGCCTACCAAAGTGCTGAGATTACAGCTATGCGCCACCGCGCCCGGCCTCCTTTCTTAATTCCTGCATTGCAAGTGGCAGATTGTTCTAGAGCCGCCTGCCGCAGCCTTGGTACTGGCAGCTCAGCCTGGTGCTGACCTTCCCCTCCTCCCTGCCCAGCTCTGCGGCCCTGTGCCCCAGACCCTCTCTCCAGCAGCCTAGGGGGCGTCCCCACCAGGCATTTGCAGGTCCCCGCAAATGGAATCTGCCCCAACCCGACTCCCCACCCACCCCTGGCTCACTCTTCCTTTCTGCTTCAGTGAAAGCTGTCCCCCTCTCTCCTCTGTGGTCAAAGCAGAAACCCCCAACAGGGTTCACTTCTCTCTCTTGCCGCCGCCTCATGCAGGTGTTGCCAAGTCTCGCTGTCTGAGATGGTCAAGGGACGGGGCTACAGGTTACACCCATTCATTCTGCACTTTACCAAATGCCACCAGTATCCCTGAGAATACAGCAGTGACCAAGTCCCTGCCCTGGAGGATCTTCTAGTGGGTGGATGGGCGGGGCTGATGATACATAAACAGACAAGTACATTCTTAACACCTTGCGCGGTGTAAGCGCCATGGAGAAGAGTAAAGTGGGGTAGGGCACTTGGTCACCAGTGCCAGGTCCCAGGTGCCCCCTCACCCCACTTGGGCTCCCACACCCCACAAATTGCCTTTCTCACTCCACTCTGACTCACTGACAGGACTCCCTCCTTTCCACCCCTGCCAGGCTCTGTTACTTCCCAGCAGGTCGTCCTCCCCGGTGACTTCCACCCTCACCTGGCTAGGGGTCTGATGGCCATACCTGGCCACCCAGGGGGGCCACTGCATGGCTTGCCGCTCCCCCAGTGCCTTCTGGACTGAATTTCTAAGGAAGTGAAGGAAAGAAATGAAAGGCAAAGAGGGAGAGCTGTCCCTCAACTTGATATTATATTTTGAAAAATTTGCCTGGCGTGGTGGCTCATGCCTGTAATCCCAGCACCTTAGGAGGCCAAGGTGGGCAGATTGCCCGAGATCAGGAGTTTGAGACCATCCTGGCCAACATGGTGAAACCCTGTCTCCACTAAAAATGCAAAAATTAGTCAGGTGTGGGGACACATGCCTGTAATCCCAGCTTCTTGGGAGGCTGAGGCAGGAGAATCGCTTGAACCCAGGAGGCGGAGGTGGCAGTGAGCCAAAATCATGCCACTCTACTCTAGCCTGGGTGACAGAGCGAGACTCCATCTCAAAAAAAAAGAAAAAAAAGAAAAAAAAAATTTTGTGGCCTGGCACGGTGGCTCATGCCTGTAATCCCTGCCCTTTGGGAGGCTTAGCTGGGAGGATCGCTTGAGGCCAAGAGTTTGAGACCAGTCTGGGCAACATAGCAAGACCCTGTCTCTACAAAATATTTAAAAAACTGGGTGTGGTGGTGCGCATCTGTGGTCCTAGCTACTTAGGAGGCTGAGGCGGGAGGATTGCTTGAGCCCAGGAGTTTGAGGCAGTGAGCTGATTATGCCATTGTACTTCAGCCTGGGCAACAGAGTAAGACCCTGTCTCTAAAATAAATAGAAAGAGAAAAATCTCAAAAGTAAAAAAAAAAAAAAACCCAACAAACAAACAAAATGTTCAATGAAGACATATATCCTAAAGAAAGTTATCTCCAGATGGGAGGAAAAATGGCCACCTGTTTGCGAGCTGATGGTGGGAATAATCTAGGAAAAAGAAAACCGGTGAGGAGGAAGAAGAGGGAGAGGAGGGAGTGGGGCGGCTGCTGGATCTGGGTCCTTGAGCAGACTGGGATCAGGTGTGGTGGGTGGGGGGTGGGGGGTGTGGGCTGAGATGGGAGCATGGACAGTTCGGCTACTGTGATAGGTGGGAAGGCAGAGGACAGGGAACCTGGGTCCACAGCCTTGTAGAGTCAGTTTCTCCTACCTTGTCACCTCAAACAATTCAACTGAACCTTCTAACTCCAGACTGACCCTTGCTTGCTTGCTTGCTTCCTTCCTTCCTTCCCTCCCTCCCTTCTTTCCTTCCTCTCTTTCTCTTTCTTTCCTTCCTTCCTTTCTTTTTCTTTTTCTTTCTTTCCTTTTCTTTCTCTTTCTTTTTTTCATTTGTTCTTTTTTCTTTCATTTCTTTCCCTCTTTCTTTCTTTCTTTCTTTCTTTCTTTCTTTCTTTCTTTCTTTCTTTCTTTCTTTCTTTCTTCTCTTTTCTTTCTTACAGAGTCTTGCTCTGTCTTTCAAGCTGGAATGCAGTGGGGTGATCTAGGCTCACTGCAACCTCCACCTCCTGGGTTCAAGTGATTCTCATGCCTCAGCCTCCCTAGCAGCTGGTATTACAGGCATGTGCCACCACGCCCGGCTAACTTTTGTAATTTTAGTAGAGACAGGGTTTCAGCATGTTGGCCAGGCTGGTCTTGAACTCCTGACCTCAAGTAATCCACCCATCTTGACCTCCCAAAGTGCTGGGATTACAGGCGTGAGCTACCTCGCCCAGCTATTATGTGTGTTTTCTAAAAAGTTTGGGCTGGGCATGGTGGCTCACGCCTGTAATCCCAGCACTTTGAGAGGCCAAGGCAGGAGGATTGCTTGAGCCCAGAAGTTCAAGATCAGCCTGGGCAACATAGTGAGACCCCCCATTTCTAAAAAAAATTTAAAAGTCGAGGGTGGTGGGATGGCCCTGTACTCCCAGCTACACAGGAGGCTGAGGTAGGAGGATCGCCTGAGCCCAGCAGTTCAAGGCTGCAGTGAGCTGTGATTGTGCCACTGCACTCCATCCCGGGAGACAGAGGGAGACGCCGTCTCAAAAAAAAAAAAAAAAAAAAGTTTCAGCCACCCATAAATTCAAATAGGCAATTGTTTGGAACGAGAGAGGTCTAAAATATTTTTCAAATATAGAAGTCTTTCTAATTTAAAATATCCATTTTTAGCCACGGATAATTAAAATTTCAATGATATATTTATTCTAATAGTGACTCAGTCCAATCCACCTCTTCATGGAAAGCCCAGGACGTAATTTTCCAGGTTAACAATAAGTTTTTTTTTTTGAGATGGAATTTTGCTTTTGTTGCCCAGGCTGGAGTGCAATGGCGCGATCTCAGCTCGGTGCAACCTCCGCCTCCCGGGTTCAAGCGACTCTCCTGCTTCAGCCTCCCGAGTAGCTGGGATTACAAGCATGCGCTACCACGCCCAGCTAATTTTGTATTTTTAGTAGAGACGGGGTTTCTCCACGTTGGTCGGGCTGGTCGTGAACTCCTGACCTCAAGTGATCTGCCTGCCTCAGCCTCCCAAAGTGCTGGGATTAGTAAGTTTTTATCATAGAATCAAGGGGTGTTTTCTGGAATGGGCATAGAAGAGGCAGTCTCAGTGATCACTCCCAGGAATAGGCTCAGATGGCAAAAGACTCTTTTTTTTTTTTTTTTTTGAGATGCATTTTCGCTCTGTCACCCAGGCTAAAGTGTAATGGCATGATCTTGGCTCACTGCAACCTCCACCTCCTGGGTTCAAGTGATCCTCCTGCCTCAGCCTCCCGAGTAGCTGGGATTACAGGTGTGCACCACCACGCCCGGCTAATTTTTTTGTAGTTTTAGTAGAGACGGGGTTTCACCATGTCAGTCAGGCTGGTCTTGAACTCCTGACCTCATGTGATCTACCTGCCTTGGACTCCCAAAGTGCTGAGATTACAGGTGTGAGCCACTGTGCCTGGGTGGCAAAAGACTCGTTGCCACAGCCAGTTAAGGATGGTGTTTGTGTATAAGGTACTTCTATACACATGTTGGGATGCTGCCAGTCACAGGCGCATTAATCTGTGATACTGGGTAGGTCCTCTTGGGGTTGGATTTTCCTGGGACTAACCAAGCAGCATGCGTTGAGATGATAAAGTCCGCTTAGATGGGACTTCCTCAAACTCCCCTGAGAGCTTGGCAGATTCAGAACAGAGAGTATCCTGCCTAAAATTTCGTGTGTCTTGGGGGTCCCAATCTTTTCAGATTGGACACTGGATGTCACCCCAAAATCATGCCCCCCGGATGATGAAGACTAAGAGAGAGTGCTCCCCCTTGTCACAAGTCAAGCTCTCGAGGACATACAACAAGACAAGAGGGAACCTGATATAGTTTGGCTATTTGTCCCCCCAAGTCTCCTGCTGGATTGTAATTGCCAATGCTGGAGGTGGCGCCTGATGGGAGGTGATTGGATCATGGAGTGGTTTTCTCATAAATGGTTTAGCGTCATCTCCTTGGTGTTGTCCTTGTGATAGTGAGTGATATCTCACGAGATCTGGTTGTTTGAAAGGGTGTGGCACCTTCTCCCACCCGTGTCTGCTCTTGTCATGTGCTGTGCCTGCTCCCACCTTGCCTTCTACATGAGTAAAGGCTCCCTGAGGCTTCCCAGAAGCCAGGTGGATGTCAGCACCATGTTTCCTGTATAGCCTGCAGAACTGTGAGCCAATTAATCCTCTCTTCTTTATAAATTACCCAGTCTCAGGTATTTCTTTATAGTAATGCAAGAACTGTGCGGGCCAGGCGCGGTGGCTCATGCCTCTAATCCCAGCACTTTGGGAAGCTGAGGTGGGTGGATTACCTGAGGTCAGGAGTTCTAGACCAGCCTGGCCAACATGGTGAAACCCAGTCTCTACTAAAAATACAAAAATTAGCTGGGCGTGCTGGCACGCGCCTGTAATCCCAGCTACTCGGGAGGCTGAGGCAGGAGAATTGCTTGAAACCAGAAGGCAAAGGTTGCAGTGAGCCGAGATTGCACTACTGCTCTCCAGCCTGGGCGACAAGAGCAAAACTCCGTCTCAAAAATAAATAAATAAATAAATAAATAAGTAAAGGACTGCCTAACACAACCTTATCCGGTTTTTATTTTGGGGACCCCGAGCAAGATTTTTCTAAATAGAAGCTGACCTGGTCAGAACAGTGAAACTGACCAGTATGCAGAGCCAGCTCGAACAATGGACTTCTAGGAGTTTTAGGTCTGTGTTCCACCCTATGGTGCCCTTGTCTATGACAGAACAAGACAGAAAGACAAAGACTGAGGAAAATACTATTTCTGGGGGGAAAAGGATCAGACAATATGAATATTCATACCAAAAAGCACACCAAGCCAGGCGTGGTGGCTCATGCCTGTAATCCCAGCACTTTGGGAGGCCGAGGTGGATCACCTGAGGTCAGGAGTTCTAGACCAGCCTGGCCAACATGGCGAAACCTGTCTTTACTAAAAATACAAAAATTAGCCAAGCTTGGCGGCGGGTGCCCATAATCCCAGCTATTCAGGAGGCTGAGGCAGGGGAATTGCTTATACCTGGGAGGTGGAGGTTGCAGTGATCCAAGATCGCACCATTGCACTCCAGCCTGGGTGACAGAGCGAGACTCCGTTTAAAAGAAAAAAAAAAAGTACACCAGAGTTGCTATACCCAAGACTAAATCATACAAATCTTTTTCTCTCATTAATCAAGATTTTGGAGAGGAAAAAGAGATAAACAGTAATTTTTACCATCTGCTCAACCATACTCTACAGAGAGAGAGGCCAGTAGCCTGGCTGGGAAGAATTTCTCACCCTTCTGCTGGCGTCTCGGGCCCTGGGTTCCCTTGACTACAGCTTCGAGAAGAGCAGAGTGGCTTTGGAATCCTGCTTACTGTGCCAAAACTATAGGGGCCCAGGGCAAACTTCTCCTTCCATCTCTGAAGGTTTGATGAAAATCAAGTGACAAAAAGCAGATTAAGAGGAGAAAAGGGGCGGGGCGCGGTGGCTCACGCCTGTAATCCCAGCACTTTGGGGGGCCGAGATGGGCGGATCACGAGGTCAGGAGATCGAGACCATCCTGACTAACACGGTGAAACCCCGTCTCTACTAAAAATACAAAAATTAGCCGGGCGTGGTGGCGGCGCCTGTAGTCCCAGCCACACGGGAGGCTGAGGCAGGAGAATGGCATGAACCCGGGAGGCGGAGCTTGCAGTGAGTGGAGATCGCGCCACCGCACTCCAGCCTGGGAGACAGAGCCAGACTCCGTCTCAAAAAAAAAAAAAAAAAGAGGAGAAAAGGGCTACTTGGTAGGACGAGGCAGCAGGGTCACCTGAGCCCGGGAGTTTAAGGCTATAGTGTGAAAAACCACTGCACTCTAGCGCGGGCAACATAAGTGAGACCCTGTATCAAAAAAAAAAAAAAAGGAAAAAAGGCATACAAATTTATTAACCATGGTATTGCAGCAAAGAAAGAGTTTAGGACCGGGCGCTGTGGCTCATGCCTGTAATCTCAGCACTTTGGGAGACGGAGGCGGGCAGATTACCTGAGGTCGGGAGTTCGAGATCAGCCTGGCTAGTGTGGTGAAACCCCGTCTCTACTAAATATACAAAATTAGCCGGGCGTGGTGGCGGGTGCCTGTAGTCCTAGCTACTCCAGAGGCTGAGGCAGGAGAATCGCTTGAACCCGGGAGGCGGAGCCTGCAGTGAGCCGGGATCGTGCCACTGCACTCCAACCTGGGCAATAGTGAGACTCCGTCTCAAAAAAAAAAAAAAAAGAGTTTAATTATTAATAATTCGAGGCCAGCTACATGGAAGATGGAGTTACTATTGAAATCAGTCTCCCCAAAGCTCCGAGGTTAGGGGGGTTTTCAAGGACAGTTTGGTGGGCAGGAGCTCGGGGATGGATGCTGCTGATTGGTTCGGGATAAAACCACAGGGTGTAGAAAATGGCCATCTATCTCTGGCTGGGGTTACAGGACTGCTTGAGTCATTAGTCATGAGTCTGGAGGGGATCAGTCTGAAAAACATCTCGAAAGACCAATCCTAGGTTCTACAATAGTGATGTTATCTATAGGAGCAACTGGGGAAGCCACAGATCTTGTGACCTCTGGCCATATGACTCCTGAGCAGTAAGGAATTACAGAAACCATGCCTCCATTTTGGAGACGGAGTCTCACTCTGTTGTCCAGGCTGGAGTGCAGTGGCATGATCTCGGCTCACTGCAACCTCCGCCTCCCGGGTTCAAGCGATTCTCCTGCCTCAGCCTCCCGAGTAGCTGGGATTACAGGTGCCTGCCACCACACCTGGCTAATTTTTTGTATTTTCAGTAGGAACAGGGTTTCACGATGTTGGTCAGGCTGGTCGAACTCTGGTCAGGCTGGTCAAACTCCTGACCTTGTGATCTGCTCACGTCGGCCTCCCAAAGTGCTGGAATTACAGGTGTGAGCCACTGCGCCCAGCATGAATTTTTGTTCACTGAAATTTTTTTTAGAGACAGTCTTGCTCTGTTGCCCAGAGCTGGAGTGCAGTGACGCGATCTCGGCTCACTGCAACCTCTGCCTCCCAGGTTCAAGCAATTCTCCTGCCTCAGTCTCCCATTAGACAGGTGCCTGCCACCATGCCCGACTAATTTTTTTTTTTTGTATTTTTTTCTTTTTCTTTTTTTTTTTTTTTGAGATGAGTCTCGCTCTGTCGCCCCGGCTGGAGTGCAGTGGCCGGATCTCAGGTCACTGCAAGCTCTGCCTCCCAGGTTTACACCATTCTCCTGCCTCAGCCTCCTGAGTACCTGGGACTACAGGTGCCCGCCACCTCGCCCGGCTAGTTTTCTGTATTTTTCAGTAGAGACAGGGTTTCACCGGGTTAGCCAGGATGGTCTTGATCTCCTGACCTCGTGATCCGCCCGCCTCGGCCTCCCAAAGTGCTGAGATTACAGGCATGAGCCACCACGCCCGGTCTTTTTTTTTGTATTTTTAGTACAGACGGGGTTTCATGGTGTTGGCCAGGCTGGTCTTGAACTCCTGACCTCGTGATCCACCTGCATCCGCCTCCCAAAGTGCTGGGATTACAGGAGTGAGCCACTGCGCCCGGCCTACACCGGGCTAATTTTTTTTTTTTTTTTTTTTTTTAAGTAGAGACAGGGTTTCACCATGTTGGCCAGGCTGGTCTTGAACTCCTGACCTCATGATCCACCTGCCTTGGCCTCCCAAAGTGCTGAGATTATAGGCGTGAGCCACTGCGCCCAGCCAACTATGCCTACATTTTAACAAAATTCAGGCTTCTCCTGTAATCTTAATCTTGTGACCTTTCATTAGTCTTACAAAGGCGGTTTCAGCCCCAAAACAAGGACGGCTCAGTTGTAGGGAGGGACTATTATCATCCTTGCTTCAAAGTTAAACTATAAACTGAATTCCTCCCAAGGCTAGCTTGGCCCACGCCCAGGACTGAGTGAGGACAGCCAGCCTGGGAAGCTAGAAGCAAGATGGAGTCAGCCATGATAGATTCCTCTCACGGTCGTAATCTCTGCAAAGGCAGTTTTGATCTGAAGTGTAGAAATTCGGGATTGTTTACAAAGATAAAGTTTAGGGCCACTTAACAGAACTTCAACATATTTCTCTATAAGGCTTAATGCAATCCGATTAGTTGAGGTGGTCTTTTTCTTTCAGGAAAGGTATATTTTAACCTTAGGTATATTTTAACCTTAACACTGAAGATGTAACAGACCTTTGCGCCATCTGGTCTGAGTTAGGCACAGGACAATAGAGGAGGCAGTTAATTTATAACAAAGATCAGTGATTGGAGGGGAAGGAGGTCTGGTCTCTGGTCTCTCCTAGTCATTTGTAGAACAAGAACAATGAGGAAGAAAGTTAATCTGCAATCTAAGAAGGGCAGGAGTGGCCGGGCGCAGTGGCTCAAGCCTGTAATCCCAGCACTTTGGGAGGCCGAATGGGCGGATCACGAGGTCAGGAGATCAAGACCATCCTGGCTAACATGGTGAAACCCCGTCTCTACTAAAAAAAATACAAAAAAACTAGCCGGGCGAGGTGGCGGGCGCCTGTAGTCCCAGCTACTCAGGAGGCTGAGGCAGGAGAATGGCCGAGATCCGGCCACTGCACTCCAGCCTGGGCGACAGAGCGAGACTCCGTCTCAAAAAAAAAAAAAAAAAGGAGGGCAGGAGTTACAAACATGCTATGTGAATCAGTCTCCAGGGCTTAATTCCCTTCTGCCCTAGTAAATTTAGAAGGTCTCCAAATTTTATTTTCTTTCACAAGTCAAAATTCTAAGAACCCAGCTGGGTGCGGTGGCTCACACTTGTAATCCCAGCACTTCGAGAGACCGAGGTGGGTGGATCACGAGGTCAGGAGTTCGAGACCAACCTGGCCAACATGATGAAACCCAGTCTCTACTGAAAATACAAAAATTAGCCAGGCATGGTGGCGGGAACCTGTAATCCCAGCTACTCGGGAGGCTGAGGCAGAAGAATCGTTGGAACCCAGGAGGCAGAAGTTGCAGGGAGCTGAGATCATGGCACTGCACTCCAGCCTGGGTGACAGAGCTAGACTTCGTCTCAAAGAAAAATTCTAAGAACCAGAAGGATCCTTGTATCAGGACTTGCTGCTCTCTCACACCCAGGCCATTTGTATAGGGGGTAAGACCCCGTCCCAAGGCACAGGTCAGACGTATGTATGTATGCATTTATCTTTGAGACAGAGTCTTGCTCTGTTGCCCAGGCTGTAGTGCAGTGGTGCGATCTTGGCTCACTGCGACCTCCCCGTCTCGGCTTCAAGCCATTCTTGTGTCTCAGCCTCCCCAGTAGCTGGGATTATAGGCTCCCGCCACCACCAAGCCCGGCTAATGTTTTGTGTTTTTAGTACAGATAGGGTTTCGCCATGCTGGCCAGGCTGGTCTCGAATTCCTGACCTCAGGTGATCGGCCCGCCTTGGCCTCCCAAAGTGCTGGGATTACAGGCGTGAGCCACTGCACCTGGCCCAGAGAAATTTATTTAAAATGTGCAATGAAAGTGTTCTGAGCTTCCCTTACGTACATAGGACTTCCTATAACTCATCTCCCATGCAGCTGAGCCTCTAGCTGAGCATGCCTTGCCAACTTTAATTAAGCCTAAATACCCAACAGCAGGTGGCTGCTGAAGGAATCCAGGAAATAACATCCCAAAATATGCCGCATTGCTATGATGATGACTTCAAACTGAAGGCATTTGGAAAACAGCAAATGCACAAAGGGGCTTTTCCTGGATTTCTCTTATCTGATTAAAGGTAGATTGTCCAGAAGGAAGCTAATTGTCATAAAAACTCTCCCTGGGAATTTTTATCTATCAGAGAAGATGAACATGCATCCAGAGTCCAATCTAGAAGGGACTGGAAGTTAACACTGTCCAGACAGGCTCTTATTTATTCTTTTCATTTTGCCAGAAGGGGTGGAGGCACAACCCCATCATTGCTTAAAAAAAATTATGATATAGGCTGGGCGCGGTGGCTCACACCTGTAATCCCAGCACTTTGGGAGGCTGAGGCAGGTGGATCACGAGGTCAGGAGATTGAGACTATCCTGGCTAACACGGTGAAACCCCGTCTCTACTAAAAATACAAAAAATTAGCTGGGCGTGGCGGCGAGCGCCTGTAGTCCCAGCTACTCGGAGGCTGAGGCAGGAGAATGAGGTGAACCCGGGAGGCAGAGCTTGCGGTGAGCCGAGGTGACACCACTGCACTCCGGCGCGGGCGACAGAGCGAGACTCCATCTCAATAACAACAACAACAACAACAACAACAACAAATTGTGGTATGAAGATGAAAATGTCCATTCCCATCCCTGCACCACCAGACTGAGGGAGTGGGAAGGATCTATACCCTGACCCCTATCTGAGTCTTAAACCGCACAGACTGTCTGAGTATGGAGTATGGGTGGCACAGGCACCTCCCCCATAACAGTGCTGAGGAAGCAAAGTGATCAATGGATCCAGTTTCCCCAGTGTCTTCCAGCATGAGACTGGTGAGGAGCTGCCACCTGGGACACCCCCAGTGGCCCTCATGTAACTGCCCAGATAGAGCCGATTTATCAAGACACGGAAAATTAGCTGGGCACGGTGGTGGGTGCCTGTAATCCCAGCTACTTGGGAGGCTGAAACAGGAGAATCACTTGAACCCAGGAGACGGAGGTTGCAGTGAGCTGAGATCGTGCTACTCTACTCCAGCCTGGGTGACAGAGCAAGACTCTGTCTCAAAACAAAACAAAACAAACAAAATGCTGGGGGTAGAAATTGCAAAAGAAAGACTAATTCACACAGAGTTGGTTAAACAGGAGACCAGAGTTTTGCTATTACTCAATTTACCCTCCTGGAAAATTCAGAGACCAGGGTTTTTAAAAGATAGTTTGGCAGGTGGCTAGAGGGTGGGTGCCGCTGATTGGTTGGGGATGCAGTCATAGGGGTATGGAACCTGGTCCTCCTCTGCTGAGTCCACTTCTGGGTAGGGGCCACAGGACCAGCTGAGTCCTGAGTCTCTGGCCGGGTGGAGTCATCTGGTCTTCAGAAATACAAAAGTCTGAAAAGATACCACAAAAGGCCTATCTTAAATTATGCAATAGTGATGTTACTTACAGGAACAACTGGAGAAATTGCAAATCTTAGGAGCCCCGGAACAATGGCTGGTAATCATTTATAACTACACTTACATTTTACAGAATTCAGGCCCCTCTCACAATCCTGACCTTGTAGCTTTTCATTAGTCTTACCAATCCGGTTTAGTTTTGGGAAGGGTTATTACTATCATCCTTGCTTTAAGGTTAAACCATAAACTAAATTCCTCCCAAAATTAGCTTGGCCCACACCCCCGGAATAGTCAAGGGCAGTTTGGAGGTTAAAGGCAAGAGGGAGTTGCTTAGCTTAGGTCAGATTTCTCTCTCGCTCTCTTTTTTTTTCCCGAAACAAAGTCTTGCTCTGTCACCCAGGCTGGAGTGCAGCGGTGCGATCTCAGCTCACTGCAACCTCCATCTCCCAGGTGCAAGTGATTCTCCTGCCTCAGCCTCCCCAGTTGCCGGGATTACAGGCACGCACCCGCCACCACGCCCGGCTAATTTTTGTATTTTTAGTAGAGACGGGGTTTTACCATGTTGGCCAGGCTGGTCTCAAACTCCTGACCTCCAATGATTCGCCCACCTCGGCCTGCCAACATGCTGGGATTATAAGGCATGAGCCACCACACCCAGTCCTCTGCTGTCTCTTCTGTAATTCATTATTTGTGACTGTTCCTTTAATCCTGTCTTCCCCTCCCATCCACAATGTTAGCTCAAGTGTCAGAGGTATTTGACCCAGAGCAACTCCATCTTGAATAGGAGCTGGGTGAAGAAGCTGAGACCTACCGGGCTGAATTCCCAGATGGTTATGGCATTCTAAGTCACAGGATAAGACGGGGTCAGCACAAGACACGGGTCATAAAGACCTTGCTGAGAAAACAGGTTGCAATAAAGAAGCAGGCTAAAAGCCACCAAAACCAAGATGGTGACAAGAATGACCATAGGTGACAAGAGGTCTGGGGTGACACAAGCTCTGACCCTGTAGTGAGCTGAGGCAGGATGCTGGAAGGTTCCCAGGCTGAATGAAGCCGCCTTTGCAAAAATTATAATAGTGAGAAAATTATGACAGTGAAAGAGATCTGGCCAGGTGCGGTGACTCACACCTGTAATCCCAGCGCTTTGGGAGGCCAAGGTGGGTGTATCGCCTGAGGTGAGGAGTTTGAGACCAGCCTGGCCAATATGGTGAAACCCGGTTTCTGCTAAAAATACAAAAATTAGCCGGGTGTGGTGGCACATACCTGTAATCCCAGCTACTGGGGAGGCTGAGGCAGGAGAATTGCTTGAACCCGGGAGGCAGAAGTCGCAGTGAGCCAAGATCGCACCATCACGCTCCAGCCCGGACGACCAGTGCAAGACCCCATCTAAAAAAAAAAAAAAAAAAAAAAATTCATTCGGCACCAATACATCTGCACTCCCGTCTGATGTTCCCGGTAGAGGGGTTACCGTTCCTGCACTCTTGTGTTACTGGAAAGAGGTCCTGATTCAGACCCCAAGAGAGGGTTCTTCGATCTCACACAAGAAATAATTTAGGGCAAATCCACAGTGCAAAGCAAAAGCAAATTTATTAAGTGGTGAAAGAATGGCTAGTCCATTATTTCAGCTCCATGGGCTGCTCTGGTTATTTTTATGGCTATTTCTTGATGATATGCTAAACAAAGGGTGGATTATTCATCCCTCCCCTTCTTAGAACCACAGGGGGTAACTTCCTGATGTTGCCATGGCATCTGTAAACTATCATGGCGCTGGTGGGAGTATAGGAGTGAGGACAACCAGAGGTCACTGTTTTTTTTTTTGGAGACAGAGTCTCACTCTGTCATCAGGCTGGAGTGCAAGGGGGGGACGATCTCAGCTCACTGCAACCTCCGCCTCCCAGGTTTAAGCAATTCTCCTGCCTCAGCCTCCCGAGTAGCTGGGACTACAGGCGTGTACCACCATGTCCACCTAATTTTTGTATTTTTAGTAGAGATGGGGCTTCTTTTCTTTTCTTTGTGAGACAAAATCTTGGTCTGTCACCCAGGCTGGAGTGCAGTGGCGCGATCTTGGCTCACTGCAACCTCCGCCTCCCAGGTTCATGCCATTCTCCTGCCTCAGTCTCCAGAGTAGCTGGGACTACAGGCGCCTGCCACCATGCCAGGCTAATTTTTTGTATTTTTAGTAAAGACGGGGTTTCACTGTGTTAGCCAGGATGGTCTTGATCTCCTGACCCTGTGATCTGCCCGCCTCGGCCTCCCAAAGTGCTGGGATTACAGTCGTGAGCCACTGCGCCCAGCCCAGGATGGGGTTTCACCATGTTGACCAGAATGGTCTTGAACTCCCGACCTCAGGTGATCTGTCCGCCTCAGCCTCCCAAGGTGTTGGGATTACAGGTGTGAGCCACTGCGCCTGGCCTGCCTGGCTAATTTTTTAAAAGTTTTTTGTAGAGATGGGGTCTCACTATGTTGCCCAGGCTGGTCTCAAATTCCTGGTCTCTAGCAATCCTCCTGCCTCAGCCTCCCATGCTTGGGATTACAGGTGGGAGCCACCATACCAAGCCCCAAGTGAATTTTGGAACTCTGGAGATGGAGCGTGCAGGACCGCCCTTCCCAAGCCTCAGCCTCCCTCGTGATCTGCTCTCAGCTCTGGAACAGATGAGCCACCAGCTCACCTCCAATCCTTTGGGCTCAGTGCCCATCTTCTCTCCACTTCCCTTCTTCCCTCTAGCTCCGGAACGGGTGCCCTAAAGCCAGGAACTCTGAACCTCAGCTGCAGCTCACCGTTCTCACCCTGGCTTCAGGAGCCCCAGATGTGTGTGCCTCTTGCCACCTCCCCTCAGAGCTAAGACTGCGGATGCCTGCATGGAGCTAAGGGGCATTTCATTCAAGCATTCATTCAATGTTTAATGAGCCCCAACTACGACCCAAGGGCTCTGCTCTTGTGGAAATGACATTCTCATGGGGGAAGCACACGGTCCAGCGGTCACAAGGCATTCACAGCCCAGATTTAGTGGAAGTGATTTGCGGATATTGAGAGCATAGAGGGAAAAGGCCTCTCACAAGCGGTGGGTGGCCGTTTAGGACGAGAACTGAAGGATGAGAGGTGCGTGCTATGTGGCTGTGCAGGCTCCAGGCAGGGAACAGAAGGCAGAGGACTCCGGTGGGCGTCTCTGAAGCGTCCAGTGCAAATGTTCAAAACTAAGCTGACAGCCTGGGCTACATGGTGAAACACCGTCTGTACTACAAAAATATAAAATTTCTCTTTTTTTTTTTTTTTGAGACGGAATCTTGCTTTGTTGCCCAGGCTGGAGTGAAGTGGTGTAATCTTGGCTCACTGCAGCCTCTGCCTCCTGGGTTCAAGCAATTCTGACTCAGCCTCCTGAGTAGCTGGGATTACAGGCGTGCACCATCTTGCTTGGCTAATTTTTGTATTTCTAGTAGAGACGGGGTTTCACCATGATGGCCATGGTTGGCCGGGCTGGTCTCGAACTCCTGACCTCAGGTGATTTGCCCACCTTGGTCTCCCAAAGTGCTAGGATTACAGGCACGAGCCACTGCGCCCAGCCCCCAGTTGTTTTTATTTAGCTGGGAGTGGTGCACGTGCCTGTAGTCCCAGCTACTCGGAAGGCTGAGGCCTGAGAATCCCTTGGACCCAGGGGATGGAGGTTGCAGTGAGTCAAGTTCGTGCCACTGCACTTCAGTCTGGGTGACAGAGCGAGACCCTGCCCACCGTGTAAGTCCAAAACCCAGAGGCCTTGTGTCCCCTCCTCATCCTCCCCCCAGGGACTGGTGGGTCATCATCCATCTTCTCTCTGAGCCACGTGGCAGCACCTGCTGGCTCTTTGATTGATGGGTTCTTCCAGCCCAGTCTCCGTGTTCAGCTGAGTGTCTTTTGCAAATGCAAAATTTGCTCCTGTCTCTGGCTTCCCCTTTGTTCTTAGAATGAGACCTAAAATCCCTAACGTGGCCTTTGAGGGCCTTTCCTGGGTGGCTCCTACGCTCTTCCTCCTAGTGTGGTTCTTGCCACGCTAGCCTTTCAGTTCCTGGAAAGCTGGCCCCAGGGCCTTTGCACCAGTGTCTCCTCCCAGCTAGAGGCGAGCTTGCCTTCAGCTTCAGCTCCACCTCCCAACTATTCCCACTGCTCTGCTGCACTTTTTCCCCCGCCCGGTGTCACCATACCTGGCTAATTTTTCATATTTTAGTAGAGACAGAGTTTCACCGTGTGCCCAAAGTGGTCTGAAACTCCCGAGCTCAATCTGCCCACTTTGGCCTCCCAAAGTGTTAGGATTACGGGTGTGAGCCACTGCGCCCAGCTTCTGCTGCAATTTTTTTTTTTTTTTTTTTTTTTTTTTTGAGACGGAGTCTCACTCTGTTGCCAGGCTGGAGTGCAGTGGTGTGATCTCGGCTCACTGCAACCTCTGCCTCCAAGGTTCAAGCGATTCTCCTGCCTCAGCCTCCTGAGTAGCTGGGATTACAGGCATGCACCACCACGCCTGGCTAATTTTTGTATTTTTAGTAGAAACGGGGTTTCACCATGTTGGTCAGGCTTGTCTCGAACTACTGACCTCGTGATCCGCCCACCTTGGCCTCCCAAAGTGCTGGGATTACAGGCGTGAGCACCATGCCTGGCCCTCTGCTGCACTTTTAAGTGGATAATTACATAAATATTTGTATGCCTGCCTAAGTCTGACCCCCTACTCGAGGTAAGCTCTCTGGGACAGGGACAGCTCAGTGTTGCTCACCATTGTATTTCCTGGGCCCAGCACAGCCTGGCACATGCTAGTGGCACCACACTGATGGCTGCACAGTGGTTGAGGACGGATGAATTAAGGGAAGAACCTGCTGTGGAAATCCCGGATTCCTCTTCTCCTTCACTGTGGTCCAGCTCAGTCCCGCCCGGTGAACGGGGCTGGACACGCACACTTGGGGGCTGGTGAGAGGGTGTGTGGAGAACTCCGAGTCGGCACCAAGCTGAGGTGGCTGCACTTCGGCCCTTTAAGGACTGAAAACAGCTTTCCCCACTTCCCTCTGCATTTGTAGCAAGATACCCTCAGTGGCTATCACAGAAAGCATTTTGCAGTGGTAGAGCCACTCTGGACTCCACAGAAGACACCTATGGTGGGGGTGGGGGGAGAGTTCCTGCCTCTGATCGTCCCTCAGAAGAAACAGGGGTCACCTAGGCCCTTTCTTGTTGCACAGAGGGGTCCAGCGCCACACGGCTAGTAGGTTGGCATGGTGGGTGGTAATGCTACAGTTTTTGAACTTAAAAAGAAAAATCAGTAGACTTTTCTGATGTAAAACAGAAAAAAGTGGGTTAGCACAGACACAGGTCATAAAGACCTTACTGAGAAAACGGTTTGCAGTAAAGAAGCTAAAACCCACCAAAACCAAGATGGCTTATTTATTTATTCTAGAGGCTGAGTTTCGCTCTTATAGCCCAGGCTGGAGTGCAATGGTGTGAACTTGGCTCACTGCAACCTCCCGGGTGCAAGCGATTCTCCTGCCTCAGCCTCCTGAGTAGCTGGGATTACAGGCATGCTCCACCATGCCTAATTTTGTGTGTGTGTGTATATATATATATATTTTTTTTTTTAGTAGAGACAGGGTTTCTCCATGTTGGTCAGGCTGGTCTTGAACTTCCGACCTCTGGTGATCCACCCACCTCGGCCTCCCAAAGTGCTGGGATTACAGGCCTGAGCCACTGCACCCGGCCCAAAATGATTTCTTTACCGCAACCTGTAAATTCATCTCAGTTGAAACCCTGCCTAAGAAAACTGAGCTTCTCTGCTAGAGAGGGGTGGTGCGGGCACCCTGCCTGCCTCTCTTCCCCTCTCCAAGTTCCTTCCTGATCTTCTGATGAGCTTTCAACTGCACTGTGGACGACGCCTGGGAACCAAGGACAGGTTTCTAAAGCAAAACTAATTTTTCTGTACCTTTCTGTAATGCAACACACAAAAAAAGCTTTAGCATCTTTTTGAGACAGGGTCTTGCTCTTGTCACTCAGGCGGGGCAGTGGTGCAATCACAGCTCACTGCCGCCGTGACCTCCCAGGGACTCAAGCAATCCTCTTGCCTCCGCTTCCCGAGTAGCTGGGACAACAGGCATGTGCCACCACATCCAGCTTTTTTTTTTTTGAGATGGAGTCTCGCTCTGTTGCCCAGACTGGAGGGCAGCACCACGTCCGGCTAACTTTTTGTATTTCTAGTAGAGACGGGGTTTCACCGTGTTAACCAGGATGGTCTCGATCTCCTGACCTCATGATACACCGCCTCAGCCTCTCAAACTGCTGGGATTACAGGCATGAGCCACCGCGCCCGGCCCCAGCTAATTTTCTTAATGCTTTTGTAGAGATGAGTTTACACTTTATTGCCCAGGCTGCTGTTGAACTCCTGGGCTCAAGAGATCTTCCTGCCTTGGACTCTCAAAGTGCTGGGATTACAGGCATGAGTTTATGCTGGACCCTTGGGATAATTCTTGAGAGGTAAATCATTCTACTGAAGATTCTGGCCAGGCACGGTGGCTCATACCTGTAATCACAGGACTTTGGGAGGCTGAGGTGGGTGTATTGCTTGAGCTCAGGAATATGAAACCAGCCTGGGCAACATGGTGAAACCCCTTTTCTATAAAAAGTACAACAAAAATTAGCTGCATGTGGTGGTGTGCACCTGTAGTTCCAGCTACTGAGAGGGCTGAGGCGGGAGGAATGTTTGAGCCCCTGAGGTTGAGGCTGCAGTGAGCTATGATTGCATCACTGCACTCCAGCCTGGATGACAGCGAGACTGTCTCAAAACCACCACAAAGAGACGCCAATATCTTAAATGCCAGGATTATGAGGCTTTTTTTTGCTCACTTCTATTTCTAGGTTTTCTACATAAATGTGTTACCTTCTGATAAGAAAACCATAGATGGCGTTACTACTGGTGCTTCCAGGGCGGGGAGAACCCTCCCAGCTGACGGCGCTCGGCTCTCTGCTGCCCTCACTTGGCCTCTGCATGCCAGGCCCGGGTAGGACCTGAAGCGGCTGCTGGACCTCAGGTTGAAACATGATGTTCCCAACATCTTGAGGACCTGAGGTTAGTGAGCTCAGAGGTGTTTGTGGCTCCCACTGCAGGCAGCTCCTGGTGGGGAGCCGGCCCAGCCCTGCACCCTCATCTGCCCTCAGGGTCTGGTTCAGGTTGGTCCTGCCAGCCCCTGGGAGCCAGTCCCCTGCCACTTGCCGGCTGTAGTCCTCCTGCCCGCTGGGCACTGAGCCAGAATGACAGGCCACCATGGTAGGGCTCCCCGTGCACTGTGCTGTGGCTTAAGGTCCTCACATCAGCCCTGGATGGCCATCCTGTTACTTCCGTGTCAAACTGAAGCCAACAGAAATGCAGATCTGTCACCAGGAAGGTGACCCCAGAGCTTGTGCTGTGACACCCTGGCCATTCCCCATCCCCGCCGCCTCAGCCTGGAGCCGTGCAGCAGCTCCAAGCCCTCTCTGAGGAAGACAAGGTCTTTTTTACATGCTGACCCTGGTCCCTGCAGCCAGGAGCAAGGACTGTCAGGGATGGCTGGTGGACTCAGGTTTTCTGGAGTTGAGCCAAGTGCTTCCTGCCCGAACACCCTTCTCTGTGCAGCGAACTCTGGGGTGTCCTTCTGGCCCAGGCTCCGCCAGGCAGCGAGTCTCCTGTCCAAATCCCTAAGCCCCTCCAGGGACACTGTCCGGTCACACTGTGGCTACCCCAACCCGAGTCCCCCACTGAAGAGGAAAGAGAAAGTGGATGAGAGCCCCCTTAGCAGGACCCTGCCCTACCTGGAGGGCCCAAGCTGCCCAGGCAAACGAATACAAACAGCCAGCAAGCATCATTCAAAGGCTGTATCGTTTTTGGTTTCCTTTTTTGCTTTTGTAAAGAAAAATAAGGTTGTGTTTTCTGTTTGAACTAAAACATAACACCCCCTCCCGCCGGGCCTGTACCTGGCTCTGGGGGATGCTGGGACCACAGGTCTGGGCAGGAGAGGCCAGGCTGCCTGGCTGAGAGGAGGGCGCGCCCTCAGAGCCAGAGAGGAAGGGCATTTGGGAATGGAGTTTGGTTAAGCAAAAAATAAAAAACCTCGACACACACGCCCACTATACAAAAATGGGGACCGTGAAGCGCTGCCTCCGAGTTGGAACCATTGCGGGCAGCTGGACTCAAAGGTCCTGACGCTGTCCTGGGGCCCCCGCCCCTCATGTTTCAGGGGTAGGCAGGGCAGGAGGCAGCATCCACAGCTCTCAGGATAGGAGTCAGGGGAGAGGAGGGTGACGTCAGAGCAAGCTCCTTCCCCACGTTAAAAAAAAGTATTAAAAAAGCACCCAAAGCTTAAAAAAATGAATCCTCCATGGCAGGGAGAGTTGGGGGCATCCTGCTTACTAGCAAAATGCCTGACCTGGCAAAATGTGTAGAAAAATAAAATTAAACTTTATCCCTGAATGGCAGAGTGAAGACCCTTCCTCCCACCCCACAGTGAGTCTCAGAATCCACTGAGGCAGCTGATTCTTCTCCAACTGGCAAAAGCACACGACCAGCAGACATGCGCTGCCCCAGGCCCATGTCCGAGGCCCAGGGCAGGACGGCGGGGGGGGCTCTGATAGCCATGGGCGCACAGTCCCTCCTCTCTGCCTCACAGCATCGGGAGGGTCCCTCCTCAGCACCAGGAAGGAGCCCCAGCAGGGGAGTGGGCAGGAGAACCAGGGGAAGATGGGACTCTACGGGGCTGAAGGGAGGCAGGTGCCCAGTAGGGTGAGCGAAGGGGTGCAGTCTCATCTGAGATCTGAAGGCCCCCGTCAGCCTGCCCTGCAGTTCCATGCGCAGCTGAAGGACCAGACGTGCAGCCCTGGACACACAAGGCGAGGCGGGCCAGGGCTCTCTGCGTTCTCAGGGTAATGGGACTGCTTCCTGGAAGGTCAACAGAGGTCACAAAGCGGGGGGATCTGGCAGGGATGGGTGGAGCAGGGGCTTGCGCTGGGCGTTTGGTTGCTCAGACCTGGGAGCTCTGAGGATCCCGGGCACCCTTCTGCCCACTCCACAGGAAGGGGCAAGACAGGGCAGATGACAAGGACCATGCTTCCCTCTCCCCCAGGGGGCCTTCAGCTTAGTGGGGCTCTGAGGTCGCCCCAGGTGGGACAGGGGAGTACAGTACAAAGATGTGACCACGCCTGTGGGTGTGGGGCCGGAAGGCAGGCCGGGCAGCTCCTGCTGCAGTTACAGTAGTACTGGCATCCCTGCCAGGCAGGGCTGAGCGGTGTGGGGCACCCCAGGGTCATGCAGCCCCTTGGGGCTCCCTGGCTTCGGGATCAGAGTGTCAGCACCAAACACAGCCGATGTCAGCCAAGGAGGTGGGCAGCAGAGAGTGTGATCCCAGACACACACTCAGCCCTGCAGTCCATTAGGTGAGGAGGGGCAGGTGTCCTGAGGACAGTCACAGTCCAGTGAGGTCAAGGCCCTGGAGATGAGGGCAGAGGCGGCAGCCCCTCCAGGGAGGGTCCTGAGGCCGGCAGTGGTGAAGCAACAGGCACCGGGTTGCTCCCCTCCGAGGGGCTCCAATAGTGGGTCAGCGCAGGCTCTGGTACAGAAATGCCGAGGTGAAGAGGGCATTGGCGGCCAAGCTCACGGCCAGCAGGCCCCGGACCAGGGAGGGGCCGAAACGACCTGCAAAGCGGAGAGACCCCGTCAAAACATGTGTGTGGGTGAGGTCGCTGTGCAGCTGAACAGCCCCCCAGAGCATGCAGTTTGTGGGAAGCTCAAGGCTCTGCCCAGGGTGCTCCCCGAGGCTGGTGAGGCTCACCCCCAATTCTCTTGGCCAAAGGCTTCCCTAGCAGGAAAGATCCCCCATCCCTGCCTCCCTGAAGGCACAGCTTTTCCTAACCCTGAGCCACCAGGAAGGCCGTGGGCTGGGCTGTCATGAGCTGGGGCCTGGGCGATGAGGCAGTGACCACAACGGCCAGTTTACAGATGAGGACGTGGGGGGCTGGGGACAGGAGCACCCCGTCCAGGCCTCCAAGGGAATAAGCAGCCAACTCAGGTCCGCCTGCCGCAGCCTGCGTCCTCACCAAGGCCCCCAAGCTGCCGGGCCACCCTCCAGCCTGGGGCAGCACTGGCTTCGAGAGTCAGTGCAAAATGGTCTGCCCAGGAAAAGCCCTGCTTGCTGACCCATCCGTCTCCCTGAATACACACCCCCTCCCCACCCGGGGAGTGACGACGTGGACTGATGACCTGGTCTCTTGCCCCTGAGCCCGGGGTCAGTGAGCAGAGAACCTGGGATCTGAGCCAGGCAGCTCGGCACCTGGTGCGGGCTGCAGCCCCAGCGTGATGTGGTCCCGGCGTGCCCAGGCTCTCCGGGCACTTCCAGCCAGGATGGCAGCCACGGGCCACAGGTGCCTACTGAGCACTTGAAATATGGCTAGTGCAGCTCAGGAACAATATTTCAAACTTGATTTAATTTTAATTCAGTTAATTTAAATAGCTGCCCAGGGCCAGAAGCCACTGGAATAGTGCAGATCTGGGCCCAAACCCCGACGGTGGGAGCGCCGTCTACTGAGTCCCTGATCCTGGATTCAGAGGCGCCGGGTGGGTTACTCGTTGGCCACTCAGGGACTGCAATGTCCTGGAAGATTCTGTCGGCGCTCTGGACTCACCAGGGGGAGATGGTGGCTTTGGATGCGTGCCTGCCCCCCTCCCCTCCCACACCTCAGGGTGCAGACCTCTCCAAGTGGCAGCCTCCTCTGAGCAGCCCCTGGTGGTAGTGTCTACCACACAGGTGGATGACTGGGAAGAGTCGTCCTCTTTCTTGATGGAGTGGTTGCTGCAGGCACTGCCTCTTTCCAGCTTGGATCTCAGGTCTGCAAAGAGAAGGGTGTGCATCTCAGTGGCACTCACGGCTCTCCCCAGGGACAGATGTGGGGCAGCTGCACTTCCACTCTAAGGACAGTTGTCAGAAGTGGTGAGCCAGCCTGTCCCAAGCCACTCATCCACCCTGGACAGTGGGGGGCCAGGTCCTTGCTCCACTGTCGTGCCACCTCTGTCTGCCAGTATTCAGGGCCAAGGTGACCAGATCTCTGACATTGTAAGAGACACAGGAAATCTAAACATTCGAGGCTGGGTGCAGTGGCCCACGCCTGTGATCCCAGCACTTTGGGAAGCCAAGGTGGGTGGGTCACTTGAGGCCAGGAGTTCAAGACCAGCCTGGGAAACATGGTGAAATCCCATCTCTACTAAAAATACAAAAATGAGCTGGGCATGGTGGTGCGCACCTGTAGTCCCAGCTACTTGGGAGGCTGAGGTAGGAGAGTCTCTTGAACCCTGGAGGAGGAGGTTGCAGTGAGCCAAGATCACGCCACTGCACTCCAGCCTGGGTGACAGAGTGAGACTCCATCTCAAAAAAAAAAAAAAAAAAAGGAAACCTACAAATTCATGTGAAAGTTGTAGGTGTTGAAGGTTGGGGGCTAACTTTAAAAATTTTAAACGCTTTGCAGTACAGCACCATTTGAGTGAAACTATCTGTGACCACATGCACCTGGCAATGCGTGATGTATTTTCGATCAGTTCCAAGGAACAGAAGACCCTGAAGGTCAACTGCAAAAGGAGAAACTGAAATCAGCCAGTAGAGGACAATGTCCCAGAGGGTTTGAGTCATGAGAGCCACAATGGGGTGCCTAGAGCTCCAGGGCAGGAAGGCACACACTGGAGTCAGGGCAAGGATGAGCCCCCCCCACCGCTGCACAGCCCGGTCTCTTGGCAGCAGAGGCCCTCCCGCGGCACCTCGGGGCGCTCAGAAGGCCGTACCCAGGGCGTGCTTCATGTCCTGCAGGGGCGGCTTCCGGGGAACCTTGGGCGGCTCCATGGTGAAGAGGCTGCCGTTGTGAGGCGAGTGCTCATCTGAGCTGCTAGGCGTGGTGGGGGCCTCTCCAGGGGGTGATGGGAACAGCAGCAGCTTCTGTCCCTTCAGGTTGAGCCGGGCAGGGCTGATGAGGGGCCTGCGGTGGCGCAGAGAGCCGGAGCTGGAGGCCACCGAGCCAGCCACGGAGGGCGCTGGGGAAGGGAGTGGGGAGGAGGGGCAGCTCCCCGACAGCAGAGAAAAGTAATCTGGAGGGAGGGAGGAAGATGATGTGAACGTGGGCTCTTGTCACCGCAACGCTATGATGCACTATTTCATTTCTGGGGGCTTTCTTCTATTAACCCGGGAAGAAAGGAAAGGTGCAGAGACTGGGGGCAGGGGGAGGTCCTGCTGCACAGCTGAGGGAGGAGGGGGCTGCCCGCTACCAGGCACCTGAGGGAGGGGAGAGATCCTGGAGCCTCAGCCACGACCTCCTGCCCTTGATTCCCATCCAAAGCCCCGGGCACCATCCACTGAGAGCAAGGCCAGAGAGCAGCAAACCCTGGAGCCACAAGGCCCTGCTGCCAGCTGGCACCTGGTGCACCAGCTCCAGCCATGACCGCCGCTGAGGACGGCAGAGCAGCATGGTACCATCTGATCCTAGCGACTGCCATTCCCATGTCACGCAGGTGGAAACTGAGGCACAAGTGTGTGGGTCACTTGCCCAGGGCTGAGATGTGAACACACACCTGAGGCCTGTCTGACCCCAAAGCTCACACAAACCACTGTGCTCTGGAACGCCTGGGCCTCACGCTGCCCCGTCCCCCCTTAGCTCTCCGTCCTCCTCACCTGAAACGGGAAACTCCCCAGATCGAGACATCTGAGACGGTGGGCGGCTACCGCTGAACAGATAGCCGGAGTCTGGAGACAAAGAGAAGCAGACAACACATCAGGCCTGTGGACTACGGGCAGAGGCCCCCACAAAGGCTCTGTCGAAATCCCAATCCAGCCTTTGCTCTTTACAAATGTGCTTTCATGAAAACACAGGTGCTCCCGGATCCCTCGGACTGCTATCTGAGGGGTGCTGGGCACATTCCCTTTTTGCAGATAAAGAAATCGAGGAGCCGGCCGGGCGCGGTGGCTCAAGCCTGTAATCTCAGCACTTTAGGAGGCCGAGACGGGCGGATCACGAGGTCAGGAGATCGAGACCATCCTGGCTAATACGGTGAAACCCCGTCTCTACTAAAAAATACAAAAAAACTAGCCGGGCGAGGTGGTGGGCACCTGTAGTCCCAGCTACTCGGGAGGCTGAGGCAGGAGAACGGCGTAAACCCGGGAGGTGGAGCTTGCAGTGAGCTGAGATCCGGCCACTGCACTCCAGCCTGGGCGACAGAGCGAGACTCCGTCTCAAAAAAAAAAAAAAAAAAAGAAATCGAGGCTCTGGCTGGGCAAGGTGGCTCATGCCTGTAATCCTAGCACTTTGGGAGGCTGAGGCGGGCAGATCACAAGGTCAGAAGATCGAGCCCATCCTGGTTAATATGGTGAAACCCCATCTCTACTGAAAATACAAAAAAATTAGTCGGGTGTGGTGGCGGGCGCCTGTAATCCCAGCTACCCAGGAAGCTGAGGCAGGAGAATCACTTGAACCCAGGAGGCAGAGGTTGCAGTGAGCCGAGATGGCGCTACTGCACTCCAGCCAGCGAGACTCCGTATCACACATACACACACACACAAAAACCGAGGCTCATGGCTCATGGCAGGTGGTGAAAAGAGTCAGCACCAGGTATATTGTCCACTCCTCAATCCATGCCCTTCTTCCCACACAAGGGCCAGCTTTTCCAGCCTTCTAGTCCCACTTTCTCCACTAATCGCAGGCCCTGACTGCCTGCGCTCTCGAACCCAGGTAGCACCGACCACGCTGCCTTTTCCTAAATCAGGTGCACGCGCCCCAAGGGCAGGGGCCCCAATTCCAAGTGGCTGGCTGAGAGCTGAATGTGGGACCCGGCGACTGCCTGCCTCGTGTCCTGTTGCCACCTGCAGGCTCTGAAGGGTCTGTTGCAGCACGCAGATAACCCTCCCCTCACCAGGCCAGGGCATAGGCTGGATAAGGGTGGTCACAAGAGCCCAGCACGCCACCCAGGGTCCTTCTGGAACCCATTCTATGGATGCTGGGAGAGGCCGTTTTCCTGCTGGGCATGCGATGCAGGACACAGGGATGAGGTGTGCGGCAGAGGAGCAGACTGAGGACAGACAGGGAGACAGCAAGCTGGATTCTGGCCACAGCGCCTGAGCGCGCTCCAGCGTGTCTCTGAAGACGTGAGCCAAAGCCCTGCAGGAACTCCTTCCCCCGACCCACCCTCTGGTGATGGGGACCAGGTTCCTCCCCCCAACCACCCTGGCAATGGAGACTGGGGTCCCATCTGTCACCAGACACTCCAAGACAAGCTTGTGCCCCACAGACCTCTGCTGCCACCTCAGACAGGCCGCTACTGTGTCCCTGCCTTCAGCCTCAACAGGGAGATTGCCTGTTCTTCTCTATCCATGGGAGGCCCTGCCTCAGAGGCCTGAACTGGCCCTGGGATTGCCACGCTCCCCTCCCAAGGGGCTTGACACAGCAGTCCCTGAGCTCCACCGCCTCGGCCAGTGTGCACAGTTTACTCGGAGTGCTCAGGCCCAGGGCAGGGCTGCTCCTGGCACCTCCCACCCCAAGTTCCATTCAAGTGCCACCAGGCTGGGACGCCCTGAAAACGGGGGTATCTCTGCTTAGGGGAAAAGCAAAAGCATCCTAATATAAACCTCGGCGTGTGCGCAAAATGGCCTGCCCTTTAACCGCACGAGAGGAGAGGGCTTTGGCTGTTATCAGCATCTCCTCCCCTAGAATAACTGCAGTGGCCCCATTTGCTGAGGGGCATGTTGCAATTTTAGAGGAAAAGATTAGGGCACAGCACGGCGCACACATTTACCCAAGGTCATGTCACCAGAGCTGGGACTAAGGGGCCATGCTGGGGTTCCCAGATGATGTGGCAATTCTGGGCACTTCATTTTTATTTTTTTGACAGGGTCTTGCTCTGTTGCCCATGGTGGAGAGCAGTGGTGTGATCATAGCTCACTGTGGCTACCAACTCCTGGGTTCAAGTGATCCTCCCACCTCACCCTAAATAGCTGGCACTACAGGCGCACAACACCATGCCCAGTTAATTAAAACACCTTTTTTGTAGAGACAGCGTCTCCCTATGTTGCCCAGGCTGGTCTTGAACTCCCAGCCTCAAGCCATCCTCCCACCTTGGCCTCCCAAAGTGCTGGGATTAAAGGCATGAGCCACCTATTCCTAGCTAGCCCCATTTCTTTGAGGGGAAACTGAGGCTCAAAGCTCCATTCTGCCTGTCTCTGTAGCAGGAACACTAACCACTCCTGGCCCTCCCTACACTATGTGCCCACCCACAGTTCCGTCCCAGCTGCCCCCAGCCCTGTCTGCCAATGCCTGGGCACCCCTTACCTGCTCGAGTCAGAGAGGGTATGGTTCCCAGAGAGAGAGCCCGGCTGAGGCGGCCGGGCAATGAGGAGGGTGAGGCCCGTCGAGGAGACTGGAAGAGCTGCTGGTTGGCAAGGGGCAGGAAGCTGGGCGGGCTGGGGATGAACAGAGACGCTGGAGAGCCTCCGACACTCGGGTGAGGGATGGCCAGGCTGGGGCTGGTGGGGAAGAGGCCGGCAGAGTCTCCTGGGAGGAACCTGCAAGGGCCCGTCAGGCACGGGACAAGAAGAGGGTCAGCGGGAGGTCCTGGAGGCAGCCTTTCCGTGGGTCCCACCCCTCTCCCATGGTGCAAGGTGGGGGCCTCAGTTGGGGTCCCAAAGAAGGCGTGCGTTAGTGAAAGCAGAAAAGCAATCCGACCGCATTCACGCCATTAGGAGCGGGTGGCTGGGAGGTGCCAGCAAGACCCGGCCCTCCCCGCATGCCCCCTCCTACCCCTCGACTCACAGCAAACTATCTCCACTACAAGTCTCGGTATTAAAGTGACACTGTCGCCCTTGCCAACCTCATGCCAACCCTTTCGCCTTGAAGCAAAAATGCCCAGCTCCGTGCCAGGCACTCAATGAAGGTTAATGGACTTGGACTCCTTGCCACTTCTTGTTCTGTGCCGAGCCTCCCCACAGAGCGGCCAGGCTCAGGGACACCCTGGCTCATCTCCCAGACGGGCCTGGATCACAGGAAGTCAGGCCCCAGCACGGCTCTGGGCACCCTCTGTTTCCAGGCATGATTCCTGGAAGTTCTCCCACAGCTCTGCCCTTAGGAGGCTGCCTCCTGCGCTCTGGCCTTGCACTCTGGAAACTCCTCTGAAGCTCCTGGTAGAGCAGAACTGGGGGGCAGCCAGGCCTTGGAATCCCCTGGAAGAGGCTCTCACGGGAAAACGCCAAAACCGAACTTACAAGAGACCCGTCAACGACCGCAAGGCTGCCTGAAAGACGGAAGGTGACAGTGTCTCTTTAACTCGAGATGGTACAAATCACACAGCAGGACCCGATGGCCCCACGCCAGAACATCAACCATGCTTCTGATTAAGGCACCCAATTATAGAGGGAAGAGAGGGACAGAGGCAGTTAATACATTAGTCCACCGTCTGGACGGAGCTCCGGGGGTCCAGCCTTACCTCGGTGCCAAGGGACAAAGGAGCCCAGCGGACAACGTGCTGGTGAGCGGGCAAGCTGGCCCAGGCCCTGCAGGAGCCGGGAGCTGGCTAAGGGACCTGTGCCCATCACGACTGAATGCTCGGGGATTGCTAGCCAAGCCGCACGCCACCAACCTCCCAGCTACTTTCCCTCTAAAATAAAGTTTTATAAGGAAAGTGTGAGGCCAGCTGTTGACTTCCCAGAGAATCATGTAACCTTTCTAATGCCTTCCAAGGTACCAGGAGGTCACCGGGACTTCAGAACCAAAGGCGAGGCCATGTTTGGGGAATTGGGCATCAAGGCAGCTGAGCTCGGGACCCTGGGGAAGGGCCTGGACAGCAGGACTAGACACACCCTTGCTCTGCCCACTGACCTGTGCTTCCCAGGCCCAATGCCCGCTGCTTTGCCCTCAAGACTCCAGGGAAGGCTCTACCTCTACACAGAAGATGAGATTTTGTGTTGTCATGTTAGAACTGTGATTCCATTTGGCAGGACAGCGCAGCGAATGACCCTGAGGGCACCCTCAGGCAGGGGCAGTGAAAGTGTGGCTGGGACCTTAGGGCATGACCCTCCATGGGATGGAGCTTGTGGGGCAGGGCTCTGGCCTCGAGCAGCGCCCCCAGCAGATGGCAGCAGGGCTCCACGCTGGGTTTCCTGTGCCTACCCTGCCCGGCAGCACAGATATAGCCAAGAGTCAGCCAAGAGTGACCAGGTCTCCCAGTGACCTGTGAGTACCGTTGGGGGACGCATGAAAGGAGGGTCCTAGTGTGTTGTGAGTATGAGGTGGTCGGCTGGGCCCCGCAGCTCCTGGCCCCGAGGGGTCGCCTCCAGCAGGAGCGTCTGGGTCTTGCCAGTGCGTCCCCAGTCTTCCCAGCTCCTGCTCACACCACCCGGGGCTGCCTCAGTCCTCAAAAGCTGAATCTCCTGGCTACCTGGCACAGGTGCTGTTGTTCCCAGTTTGGTGCCACTGAAGATGGTGCTGTGGGGAGTTCCTTGGCAGTTTGACCCCCTCACTGTGATATGTGGGAACATCACTCAACGAGCAAGACCTCGTAAATCGCTCGCAGGGCTGGGCATGAGGGGCTGGGCTCTGTACGGGGGCCGCAGCGAGCCTCCCCCAGCTAAAGGAGCCCAATCTGTTGGACCCTGGAGAACTCCAAAGGTGCTGACATTTCCTTTGGTGAGAGGCCCCCCGACTGCCCTGTGCCGTCAAACCATGTCTGAGAGAGGGATTAAGAGGCCAGGATCAGGCCTGGATGCTGGCTGGGGAGTGCCGGCACGGATACACTCATCTGATAACAAGGGGAGATGTCTGGTCTTCTCCGACCCAATCCCAGCCCACGTCAGGAGTGGAAGGAGAGAGACCACGTTTTAAGCAGCAGTTTATTGAGATGGAAAAAATACGATCGAGCAAAGGCGAGCGAGGTGAGCCGGGCCCTCTAAGCCAGCTGGTGTCATTGTCACTGACTCCCAAACCTGACTCCTGTGGACGTGTCTGTACCCCAAACGCAGCTGCCCACCCCAGCCCTGGCACAGAGCCCTTCTGAAAGAAAGAAAAGAAGAAAGACGCGGCACCTGACGCCAGCGGGTAAAAGCAGGGCCCCAGAGGCATTTATTGAAAACACAGCATCCAAAACACGACATCTAGGCCAGGCGCAATGGTTACAGTGATGAGAGGGTCACTAGACAATTATCCACAATTCTACGACACGAGACAGAGACTTGGCAACAGTCACAGACAGAAAGGTCACAGGTTCCTTCCTGGGCAGGGCAGGGCAGGGCGGGGCGCGGCAGGTGCGGTGTGGAGGCTGCGTCCTGGTGGTTTGCTCCCAGGCAAGGGGTACAGGGAGTCTGCTTGGCCTGGGTGGGGACCCCAAGTCTGAGAGTGAGGATGGCCGAATCTACCTCGCTTATGTCTCAGAGACGGTCACCCGTTACCGGGATGACCCTACCTGGACCCTGGAAGGTCTGATGGCCGTCCCACGTCCCCTGTGAGGAGGAGTTCCCTGGCAGGGGTGACATTCCCAGTCAACAAGCCACAACACAGTGATGCCTGCACTCCCTCGGTTGTTGCCACAACACGCGAAAGTGCTAGAATTTTCTCCACATAGTGAAACTTTAAGGGATAGATGGATAATTTAGAAAGTCACACAAAACTCTAAAAAAGGCAGGAATCCTCACTCTGCTGAGAGCTACCTCCTGAGATGGCGTTCCGGACCCCGGCAGAGGGCAGGAGCGACATCAGTCGGCAGGAGGATCCTGGCCAGTGTGAGGGCTGGCTCTGGTTATTATAAATAATCTAATTTAAATACACACATACACACAGATGTCCTGCTTCTACCCAATGCCAAGAAAAGCAGAAATTAGCATCACACTGTCAACACTTCCTCGAGAACTGAAGATTCGAGACGCAAGCAACAGCATGGCCAGCCGACAGGACGCTGTCTCGTCCTGGCTCCGCCACGTCCTTCTCTCAGACGGGCTCTTTGTGGGGTGGGGGTGGCGTGAGTGGACAGGCAGGTGGTTCCCTGCCCCTCAGGCAGACACCACTGGGGGCCGCTTCGGCTCACGCAGCCCCACTCCTCACTGCAGAACCAGTGGGAAGTGTGGCCCCATCGACATATTTTCAGAGGGGTTTCCTCACCTCACACTCCACACAGAACAAGCTGAGCCCAGTAATGCTGAGGCCTTGTCTGAAGCCCCACAGGTCATCGGGCACAGAGGCCACAGAAGCCCCTGAGGGTCTCCCGACGCATCTGGGCTCCTCACTCGTGAAGTTGGGTGAGGTGTGAGTTGCTACCCAATCACTGAGGTAGGGCAACCTCCAGGACCCCCGGCGTGGCGGATTCACAGCAGTGAGGCCTGGCACCCGCCCCCCACTCCCATCCCAGCAGACCAGCTGGCGGGTGTAACCCTCATGCACCTGTGATCTGCTCTTGCCTCCCCGGGTTCCAACACACAGGAGAGAGGAGCTGGCACACCCTGGCCACATCTGGAAGGTGAGCTCGTGCTCAGAGTGGCGAGTGGCAGGACATGCGGGCCCCGAGGGAGTGGGCAGCCAGAGGGAACATGCCTGGCGGAGGATGGCTTCGGGCCACTCTTGACTGGGACCCCTGGATGAAGCCCCCAGGCCGGGAACTTCCTCTGCATGTGGCAGCCCCTCGACTTCCAGAGCGTGTCCTCATGAGCCACCTCATGTGATCCCCACACCCACTAAGGCTGGCACCCAAGGGCTCTGGAGAGGGGTCCCTCTCATTTCATAGATGGTAAACTGAGGCTGGGAACAGCAGGGACCTGGCCAGGCCCTGCTACTGAGCAGCAGGTCTGTGGGCTGCCCCCTCACCTAAGTCGGAGGGCAGAGTGAGGCTGGGTCATGGCAAGCAGGTGCCTCGGCAGCATCCAAGAGCCACTGCCAGGGCCTGGGGAAGCTCGTGACAGGCCAGGGAGGGAGAGGATGACAACAACCTGATGTCACTGAAGGCCTGCATACCCTGGGTCCCTTACCCTTGGAAAAGCTCAGATTCCCCAAGGTCAATACAGGCTCCTACTGCCCATCTCAGGCAGGGTCTCACTCCCCAAACTCATAGCGAAGGCCAGGCTGGGCCCGAGAACTGCACTCTCCATTCCCAGGGACTCAGGAGGGTCTCAGAGCAAGAGGCCGAGCAGCAGACACAGAGCAGCAGCCCTGCCTCCTTGACGGCTCCACCATCTCCTGCAGGGCCGGTCCAGCCACAAGCAGGACCAAGGGGACAGACTGCAGGTGCTCCTCAGGGGCCAGGTGGGGGCTCTGTGCTGCCCCAGCCTCACTCTGTTGCATGGTTAGGGCATGCCAGGGGCCCAGCCTGCAGCCCCTGTCACCACCAGACAGGACCAGGCTCCTCACTCAACAGTGTCAGAGCCAGGAAACGGCATTGTGAGATGGGGGTGCCTGGAGCTACCAGCAGGAAGCCACAGGTCAGAGCCTGTGTGGGTGATGCCCACGTTCCAGTCACCAGGCCAGTGAAAGGGCCATTGGCCAGAGAGGTGGCAGCAGTGGTGAGTGGCTACAGGGCACTCGGGGATGGCTGGTGGTGCCGGAAAGGAAAAGGCGGGGCAGACTGACTCTTTGAGGCAGTGGAGGGACTGGGCCAGGACCTGGGGCTGTAGGGTGGGGGTGGGAGGGCGTGAGCAGGTGAAAAGAGGCAGGACAGAGAGGGGCCCGCTTCGGACCGGGCAAAGCCTGGGCCTGAGCATCGCGTGTCCTCCCCCCGCAGTCACGGCTGCTTCTCTGACCTTCGGGGCCGGAACCTCCGCGGGCCCGTCGCCTTCCTTGTGGCCACAGCTGCTGTGAAGCCAACCAGGCAGCACAAAGATGTGGTGCTGAACTTGAGCGTGTCCAGCCAGCTGGGCGGGGCGGCCTGTAGGTGCTGCTCAGCCAGGTGCAGCCCCAGCAGCAGGGCCCACAGGCAGGTGCAGAAGGCGTCGATCCTCCGGAGCCTGAAAGGGAAAGCAGTGGGGTCACCCCAGGGGAGGACAAGACCTCCTGGGTCCACGCCTTCCTTCCTGCCTCCTCTGTCTATCCCTGGCCCTGCTCAGAGAGTCCAGAGCCAGGAGAGAGCGCGGGCTCAGAACCCCTCACACTCACACGCTGCCCGGCTCCGAGCAGGTGGCTCAGTGTTTCTCCTTGGCCTCTAAGTTCCAGCCTGTAACAGGGCTAAGGAAAATTCCTCCAAGTCGGTGAGGAGGGGCAATGGGGACACGGCACTCACAGGACACGCTTCCACTCAGGGAACTCCAGAGCCTCCCACGTAAGCCCCACAACCCAGGAGGCAGGTGGTTATCATTATCCTGACTTAACAGAGCCCGAGGAGGAGAGACGAGGCGACTGGGCCCAGCTCACAGCCGGTGTGCAGAGGGCTGGCTCAGAGGGCGTCTGCTATGCCGCCTCACCTCACCTATGACTCCCAGTCCCTGGGCTTGTACCAGCGACATAGTGGAGTTCAGCCTAGGGCTGTGCACCCAATGGGGTCTCTTGGCCCCCACCCTAGACAGTAATCCAGCACACAGTCCCCCACCTGTCAATTCCCAGCCCCATGCACACCTGATGCGGCCAGCCAGCAGCATTGCCAGCAAGCAGGTGAGCAGGCCCAGTGCCACGACGCCCGTCTGGTGGCTCTGTCCGAAGGCCCAGGCCTCCCACAGCTTCTCCGCCATGTGCTCGGGGAGCAGGCCCAGCAGCTGCCGCCAGCCCTCGGCCCCAGGGGCAGTGCCATTGTCAGGTGTGGCCGAGCCATTGCCACCAGGTGGCAGGGCCAGGGGCACAGTGGTGCCCGGGGCGAAGGGGTCGCTGGCCCCATACAGTGTGGTGGTCAGTAGGAAGGCGCAGGCTAGGAAGGCAAGGGCACGGAGCAGGATGACCTGGACTGGGGACTTCACGGTGGAGGAGCAGAAGCTCTGCAGAGGAGGAAGAGAGGCAGGTTAGTGAGATGGCCAGGGAACCACCCCCAGCCATCACTGGTGTCACTCTTTTTTTTTTTTTTTTTGAGACGGAGTCTCGCTCTGTCACCCAGGCTGGAGTGCAGTGGCCGGATCTCAGCTCACTGCAAGCTCCGCCTCCCGGGTTCACGCCATTCTCCGGCCTCAGCCTCCCGAGTAGCTGGGACTACAGGCGCCTGCCACCTCGCCCGGCTAAGTTTTTGTATTTTTAGTAGAGACGGGGTTTCACTGTGTTAGCCAGGATGGTCTCGATCTCCTGACCTCGTGATCCGCCCGTCTCGGCCTCCCAAAGTGCTGGGATTACAGGCTTGAGCCACCGCGCCCGGCCACTGGTGTCACTCTTTGAGGGGTTCTGGCCAGACCCACATTCCCACACATCCTGGGCTTGGTTCAAAAACTCACCACTGAGTTCCACTGGCCCGCCTCCCTTCTGGGTGGGGAGGAGCGCTGCTCTACCACACTCTCCTTTTAAAGAAATCTTTCCATATTGTAGAGACCTTATTTTGGCTCACTGCAACCTCTTCCTCCCAGGTTCAAGCGATTCTCCTGCCCCAGTCTCCCCAGTAGATGGGATTACAGGTGCCCACCACCACACCCAGCTAATTTTTGTATTTTGTTTTGTAGAGATGGGGTTTTACCATGTTGGCCAGGCTGGTCTTGAACTCCTGACCACAGGTGATCCACCAGCCTTGGCCTCCCAAAGTGGTGGGATTACAGGCATGAGCCACCACATCCGGACAAGTTGAGCCCCTTTACTTTGGGGAAGCAACATGCCCATGGGGCCACCTCCCTACCCTGCTCCCCAGTCCCCTGCATGTTGTTAGCCAGGGTGGGTGTCCCGGGACAGTGACTGGTATCACCATGCGTCTGTTATGTACGTATCTGAGCATGGGTTTTGGGGTGGCCCCGCTGTTTCTCAGCACTTTCCTGGCATTTGCATTCGTCTTCCTCGCAGCCTTGGTGGTGCACTCCAAAGTCCTGGACCTATTTACAGCTGTGGAAACCACACTCAGGGAGGCCGAGAAACTGCACAGGGCCACGTATAAAGCCCATAACTGGTATGCAGTGGCTCCAGGATTTAAGCCCAGGACCATCCGGCTAAAACTAATTTTTATCATAGTACTCAGTTGATAGAATATTCTGGTTGTTTAAAAAATCAGATATGGAGGTTAAGTAGTAAAATCTACCCCCACAAAGAAACTCCTATCCACCCCTTTGTGTCCCTAGATGTGACCTGGGTCTGACTGGTATATGGTTTCTAGTCTGTAGCTGGGACACAGCCATGCCACCTCTGCCCTGCCACATGTCTGCACAGCAGCGCACCAGGTGGACCCTGTCCTGGAGCTTTTGGTTCTCATTCTGACTACCTTGTTCCTGGTCTGAATAACTTACTACTGTACTTTTAAGGTTAACTTTTGCCACAGTTATCTGTCCATTTATGTCAGTTCCAATTAAAATCACAATGGGGCCGGGCGTGCCCAGCACTTTGGGAGGCTGAGACGGGCGGATCACGAGGTCAGATCGAGGCCATCCTGGTTAACACGGTGAAACCCCATCTCTACTAAAAATACAAAAAAAAATTAGCTGGATGTGGTGGCAGGCGCCTGTAGTCCCAGCTACTTGGGAGGCTGAGGAAGGAGAATGGTGTGAACCCAGGAGGCAGAGCTTGCAGCGAGCCGACATCGCATCACTGCACTCCAGCCTGGGGGACAGAGCGAAACTCCGTCTCAAAAAACATAAAAAAATAAAAATAAAGAAAATCACAATAGGAATTTTTGGTGAGAACTTGACAAAAGGATGGAAACAGTTATTTGGAGGCTGAGTGTAGTGGCTCACGCCTGTAATCCCAGTACTTTGGGAGGCCAAGGCTGGTGGATCATTTGATGTCGGGAGTTCAAGACCAGCCTGAGCAATATGGTGAAACCCCATCTCTACTAAAATACAAGTATTAGTCAGCTGTGGTAATACGTGCCTATAATCCTAGCTACTCAGGAGGCTGAGGCAGGAGAATCGCTTGAACCCGGGAGGAGGAGGTTGCAGTGAGCCGAGATCACGCCACTGCACTCCAGCCTGGATGCCAGTGCAAAACTGTGTCTCAAAAAAAAAAAAATTAAAAATAAATAAAAGGCTGGGTGTGGTGGCTCAGGCCTGTAATCCCAGCACTTCAGGAGGCCGAGGTAGGAGGATCACCTGAGGTCAGGAGTTCAAGACCAGTCTGGCCAACATGGTGAAACCCCATCTCTACAAAAACACAAAAATTAGCTGGGCATGACAGCAGTTGCCTGTAATCCCAGCTACTTGGGAGGCTGAGATGGGAGAATCGCTTGAACCCGGGAGGCAAGGTTGTAGTGAGCCGAGATTGTGCCACTGCACTCAGGTCCAGGTGATAGAACGAGACTCTGGAGAAAAAAAAAAAAAAAAAAAAAAGGCCAGGTGCAGTGGCTCACACCTGTAATCCCAGCACCTTGGGAGGCCAAGGCAGGTGGATCACCAGAGGTTGGGAGTTCGAGACCAGCCTGACAAACATGGAGAAACCCCGTTTCTACTAAAAATACAAAATTAGCCAGACGTGGTGGTGCGTGCCTGTGATCCCAGCAAAACTTCATCTCAAAAATAAAATAAAATAAAATAAAAATAAGTAAAAATAAAGCGGCTCAGCTCTGAAGAGCTACCCTCTGGTCACTGGGGCCCAGTCTCCTGGGAGGGTTTCCTGAACAAACTCAACGCCCCCACCCGCGCCCTGTGGATGCTGCCTCTCACCTGTGCGTGGGTCTGGTCGGCCTCCCGGCGCTTGAACTGGTGGCTGAGCAGCAGGGCGCGCAGCTGGCGGTTCTGGTGCTTGATGTAGTACTCCACGGCTGCTTGGCATGGCCGGCACAGCTTGTACATCTGCTCCAGGTGATGCCGGTACACCTCGACCTCCTCGTCATACCTGCCCTGCGGGGTGGGGGGAATAGGCTCGGCATCTGCAGGGGTGGCTGAGCTGCCTCCCTCTTACAGGTCAGACGTGGAATCAGATCCTGACCTGCCACTTAGTAGGGGATGATCGGGGCAAGTCGACCCCACTCTGAACCTGCTTCCCCTCTGCCCAACAGGACAAATGCCCACTGTGTATAGCCATGTGGGCTACCGGGAGTGAGAGCCAATCCAGGGCAGGGCCCACAAGTGATGGGGACACTAACAAGGTTCTGTTGCTCCAGGGATGCACCTGCAGGCCAGGAGCTCAGGGTCTGCTCCCCAGATGCAGAGCTCCAAGAAGGTGGGTGAACATGGGGGAAGGTGGCGGCGGGCTGACACTGCCTGGACTGGGGCAGATGGACAACCCAGACTGTGGTGCCTGCCCTTCCCCTTGAATGCTAGAGAATCCCTGGCCAGGCCTGTCTCTTTGTGGCAGCTGAAGGTTTCTTTCGGCTTCTGGAATAGCCCAGAAGACAAGTCCCCTCCTCCCACCCCTCAGATGTGCAGCACTGCGACTCTCCCTCCCTGTTTCTGAGGGAGCAAATGTTCTGGCCTGCAGGGCCGGGAGGGTGAGGAGTGTGATCCCTTGCTGGGACCAAGCATGACGACGCTGCCTGGCTGCCAAGTCACCCCTGCCTTCCCCTTCCCGCAGGTTCCCCATCCCTGCCTTGGCCTGAGTTCACCTCTGTTCTCCCTCCCTCCCAGACTGGACCCCAGGAAAGCCCGTGTCTCTGGGCCCCACCTGGGACCTGCCTCTTGAGGTGACAGGACCCCCTGGGCTGGCCGAGGGCAGGAAGGAGCAGCCGGTAAGCAAGGCTCCTGGACTCCATGGAGGGCACAGGCGAGGCGAGGCTCCCGGCTCAGCCCAGCTCCTAATGCCAAGCCTCTCAGCAATGTCTAGCTTCCTCCACCGCCCAGAAGCCTGTGGCATCCTCCACCAACCCCACAGCAGACTGTCAGGGCCACCAGCAGGCAAGGCTGATTCAGAGAAACAAGACAGAGTGGGTTCAAAAGAGCCCCACCTGGAGCCCAAGGTCCCTTCCTCCCTCTGCCCAGGGACAAATTCCTCTGGACTGGCAGGTGCTGAGGTTTCCACGGTGTTCCTAGGCCTGGAACCCAGAGAGCAGTGACTGTAAGACACGGGGAGAAGCAGCTCAGCTCCAACGGGGGATGGAAGAACTAACACATCCTGGAATATGCTGGCAGCGGCCAGGATGAGGGGCCCCTTTGGGCACTCTGGACAGAAAAGCCACTGTCTAGCAGAGCAGGGGCCAGAGGCCCAGAGCCAGCGCCCTGCACGTGCCTCTCCCCCCGCTGCTCTAAGCACCCCCAGCCCCAGCCAGGGCCCCTCCCCTCCCAACCCGGCCTCACCTCCTCGCGGGGAGCGAAGGCGGCCAGCTGCTTGATCTTGGTGGTCTGGTGGTGGTTGCACCTCTTGCACAGCAGGACTTGGCTGCTCACCCACTGCTGCGGCTGCGAGGGGTCGCGCAGGCTGGGCGCGCTGCTCACCACGTGGTTCAGGTGTTCCATGTACTGGGCGGGGATCGGCTTGTTGTAGTCACCATTCTGCGGGATAGAGGTGGGACTTGAGGTTCGGTGGGGAGCCCCTTCCCAATGGGTAGGCAGGCCTTCCCAGCCTGCTCAGGCTTGGTGATATCCCTGGGGGCCTGCTCCAGGCAAGTGACAGTAGATCTCAAACATCTCCATTCTTTTTTATTTTTTTGCACACAACAGCAGCTGCTTTTCTTCTCAAGACATCTCCATGGAACCCAAAGGCCACCTAGCCCGAGCACAGAGCAGGGCCTGCAGCCCGCCGCCCACCCACACACCTCTAGCCAGCATCTGTCCTCAGAGCCCCACTCTCTCGGAACTCAGTCTGCAAACCCCAGTCTAGTCCAGGGGACGGCACACTATGACCCGTGGAGGAGCTGCCTATTTCTGCAGTTAAGTTTTACTGGAACACCAGCAGGCTAAGTCACTCTTGTATTATCTACAGTGGCTCAGCAGCGTTAGCAGTTGTGACAGAGACCAAATGGCTTCCAAAGCTGGAAATACTATCTGGCCCTTTGCAGAAAAGGTTTGCTAGCCCTGATATAGTACAGAGAATGAGACGCAGAGCCAGAAAGACCTGGGTGTGAACCCGAAATCTGCCACTTTTAGTGGGATAACCTTGGACAAATTACCATGGCTCCCTGCGCCGGGTTCCTCAAGTGAGGGGACAGCACCAGGGCAGTGGTGAGAATTGAGTGAGACAATGTACATGACACACTACACTCAGGGCTTGGAGAGGACAGGGTGTGGGGCCCACTAGCCCCGGGACAGGGCAGGGACACCGGGTGGTCTCAAGGTGCAATCTCAGGATCCCCACCCCCACGAGCCCACCCACCCGCCTGCCTGTGACCCACACCTCCTGGAAGCCGTTGTACTGCTCGCAGTGGGGACAGTCCCAGCAGTTGCGGTTCCCATAGGGCACCAGCGTATCCTGGTTGCAGAACCAGCAGTTGACCATCGTGTGCGTTGGCTTCATCCTGTGGACCAAGGAAAGAGCGGGTCGGCCTGGAAGACCCCAGCACCTGCTGGAGAGGGATCTCCATGCCCTGCCCCAGGGCCACCAGGGAAAAGGTGCTGGGAGTGGGATCTGGGGATGCAAAGCTGGACATGCTCGCCCCAGGCTGACAGGAGGAACAAGGGCTCTGAAGGAGAGGAACGCAGACTGGGTGCAGCTGCGTCCACCCAGAAGGACCACACAGGGAGGCCACGGCCAACCTGGGCTTCTCAGTCTTCAAGGGGAGGCCAGCTGGGGCCTCACCAGATCCCTAGGCTCCAGTGCAGCCACATGGGGACCCCAGGCCACCAGCTCCTGGTGACCTGGGGCTCACATGGAGGGCAACAGGAGTCAGGGCTGGCCAAACCACAGGGCTGACTGGGACCAGGTTCTAGGACCACCCCTCCCCTACGAGGTCCTCGATCCTGGGCTGCAGAAAGGGTGCACCCCAGGGATATTCCAGATTGAAAGGGGCCTCCTGTGCTCCAGTAAGAGAAAGTCCCAGGATGTGAGAGCCAAGGAGGCTGAGGGGAGGGAGCAAGTGACAGCTGCCCAGCCTGGGGCCAACCCTCTCTGGTGGAGGGGACAGTGGCCCTTGCTGGCTACACGTGTGGTGACAGGTGGGGCCTCGGGATAATCCCAGCCCAGACACTGTGGGATCTATGCTCTGGGCCCCCCTCTACCCTCCTCATTGGCTGTGGGACACTGGGGGCCTGGGGAGGGGTAGGGAGAGAGACCGCCACTGCCCAACAAACCCCCCAGTTCCAGGAATCCAGAAACAATGTGGGTGACAGGCAGCAGCTGTGGGAGCCCTGGGTCCCCAGCTTTGATGCTCCGACTCCCCACCTCTCCCCCATGGGCCACCTCCAGCTCAAGGACACCGCTTAGGCCCCTGCCAAAGTGGGCAGCCACTTCCTGCACAGATGGCCCCCCTTGTCCACAGGACCAGAGAGCATGGCCCTCTGGCCTTTCATCCTGAGGTACTGCTCAGAGAAAGGAGGACGGAGCCCCGGGAAGTTCCTGTGCTCTCAGCCTCAGTGTCCACATCACCCTGGCTTCTGCATGCTGCAAGGATGCAGTGACACAAGACAGAAAGGTGTTGTGCTCAGCAAAGTGCCAGCTCTGCCCCTAACCCACTGGGCTGGCCAGAGGCCGGAGGCTGGGCCCTGGGAAGCAGGGCTCCCGCTTCTGACACCACTGCTGCTGCCCGGCCCTCCCCTCCACCCGCTTCTGACCAGGGGCAGATGAAGGGAGATCTCTGATCACCTGTCAGTTGGGGACAAAAGCACCTCCCCCAGAAGGGGCTGCTCGTGGGATGCACTTAACAGTGCCTGGCCTAGAGTACGTACCCAAAAAAGCCAAGTTACACTGAGGGTGGGGAGGCTTGGGAGAGAAGGGGAGATGGGACCAGGCCCTGTGGGGAAGGCCCGGGGCCCACAAGGGCAGCTGGGATCTCCATCAGCAGCCTCGACCCATACCCTTCTCACCCCACACCCCCTGCCCCAGCACAGGCCCGAGCCCTCACAGAGGACAAGGACCGCTACATCTTGTCAACAGCATGGAGACAGTGGGCAAGGCCTGCGGACCAGCGACAAAACTGAGCCAGCCAGCTAGGCAGGCAGCACAGCAACAGGCACAGCCTCGGAGAGCAGCTCTACCTTCTAGGGCCGCCGTCTCATCCCTCACCTGTCAAAGGGGGCTGCTGAGCATCCCTGCCTCAGGAGAGGCCACTGTGAGGATCCTCAAGGAGAATGCAGAGAGGCGCTCAGTGCGACATTAGGACAGCGCCACCGGGCGCCAACTACACAAACAGCCAGGGCAGGAGACTCGCTCTGGGGCGTGTGGAGACCTGCTCTGCTGCGGTGCCCGCATCTAGCACTCCCGGGCAACTAAGCATGTGGCTTTCTCTGTGCTAATTACTACCTGTTTTACAGGCTTCTTTGTAACTGTGCACAGGGGCATATCCTGATGGGTGATGACCTGCTTGTGTGACCCCATACCCCAGAGCCTGGTGCTGGGACAAGGCACTGCACCCAACTGCCTTTGGGTGATGGGCTTCCTGTCCTCATGGAGGGCCCCTCGGCTCTCTTACCCTGTTTGAAAAGGAAGGTCAACCCTTGAGCCTGCCTGGGGGACCAATGACAGCTGAGCAGGGGCTGTGGCTTCTGTCCAGGGCGCCTGCCATGAAGCCCCGCCCACCCCAGGAAGTCATGTTTCCATTCTGAATCTCCAGCTCTGTTGCTAGGGAAATGGCTCCACTGATCTAGAATGAGCCGGCCTGGAAGGGGACGGGGGAGGCAAGGGATTAGCCCTTGTCCCTGGGGCCAGCAGCTCTAACTCCGGTCACTCTCAGCCCTGGGTAATCCCTGCCAGAGTTGAGGGTGGGCTCTCTCATGGCCAGAGCAGCTGCCACCCACTTTGGCCAGGCGGGCCCTACCTGCTAGAGGGTCCTCTCCCACAGTGCCTTTGGGGGCAAGCCCTGAAAAGTCCCGAGAGGCAGGTAGGCCAGGGGGCGATGGGGAGCTGGGCATGAACTGCAGGTCCCCCAGGCGCCAGCGTGGCGGCGTCAGACACATGACCTCATGCGAAACACTGTCCACAGCTCGGAGAAGGTCCCCACACAGGTGGGGGCAGTCCTGACCCCTGGCCTATGCGTGCCTCTGCCCAGCCTGTTGAGGCAGCATCTGGGCCGATCTCTTCTGAGCCAGCCTAGACTGGACCCTGTTTTTGCTCTGGGAGACGCCCCCAAGTTTCCCTGATAAACCCCTCAGCTCAATTCTCTTCTGTAAGCTAACAACCTCCATCCTTGACTCTGGGACAAACCACAGTTGGTGTACAAGGTTTGAGGTGACATGACAGAATGTCCCTGCAACACAAGCAAGAGGGGAGCTCGGGCCTGGAGGGGCTGCGCCTGCCCATAACGGTCCCAGCTCTGGGGGGACAGCAGCTGGCCCTATAGCTCCCATTGGATGGGTGGACACGAGGGCCTGGAGGCCACTCACCCAGCTCCTGCTAGCTTGATGCTGAGCCCCTGGGAAGCCTGGAGGGAGATGGGTCCCTCAGAAAAAGCTAGGGCAGCTGCACGCTCTGTACCTGCCCCGTCCACAAGCCCAACATACACCCTGAGGGAAAACAAGACGGGCACGTGTCCTTACTGATGACACCACTCCGGAGCCCTGAGCACGGACATGCACTGAAACCAAGCTCCTGCGGGACGCCTCACTATTCCCTGCAGGTGGGAGGGGCTCTGTTCTAGGTGTGAGCCCAGCACTGGGTCCTCAGCCTAGGAATGTGCCAGGGAGGGGGCACCTCCTAGAGGGGGCACTGGATGGGGCCTGGTCCCTGCCCTGGGGAGCTCAGTGGTTGTAGCAGGCTGGCCATCTCCCGGAGTCTCTGCCCAGCCCTGGGAAATCACCACCTCCTCAGACAGGGGCCTAGTACATTGCTCCGGACCTTGGACGCTACGTGCTGGCCCCAGCGGGGGGTTGGAAAGACTGTAAGAGTCAGGTTCCCTCAGGGGCCCAGGGAGCCAGAGGCCAGCCTCCCAAGCAGCTCCTCGCCTGCACTTCCTGCTTAGGTGGGCAACACTGTGTGTCACTGAACCAGAAGGACCAGAGAAGAGGCCTCCTGGGCTTCAGCGACAGCAGCATCAAAATGCAACTCAGAACTTAGCACTGCCCATCTCCAAGCAAAACAGACTTGAATCCACAGCAGTAACTTCACCACCAGGATGGAAAACACCCCAATCCACCATTCTAGGGTCAGACCCCAGCCTGGTGTGAGCAGAACATCCCATCAGTTAAGCAAGAACCACGCTAGGCTGGCGGAGATGCAAACATGAGCAAGACAAGAACGACGACCTCCCAGGGCAGCTGGTGACAGATGCCACAGGACAGAGGCCAATAAGCGGGGCATCTGCGGTCGCCCTGAAACACAGCTGTGCTCACCAGCAGGGCAGATGGCAGAGGGAGGGGACCACCCAATGTGTGCCCAGGGTGCGGCGGTCGCTCAGGGAGAGCGCGCAGCAGCAGGACAGTGAGTGGGAGGGGTGAGCCTGGAAACGGGAGGGGTACAGTGGACTCTGACTTCCAGAATGAGGCTCTGCTGCGTTCCTCTGGGAGGCTGCATCCTCTTTGTCCCCAAACACTAGAAAGGAGACAATCGCAGTAAACATCAACAAAGCCCCGGAGGCGGGACGGTGGTGTGTGCAGGGATGTGCTGGCAGAGCATGGATCCTGGGCATCGTTTGAAGAGGGCTGAGGACAGGCGCCCGAGCAGCAGCGTCCAGGGCACAGGGAGGCCTAAAAGTCACAGCCTTCCCAATGGCCTGGACACAGGGAAGTGAAATTGGGGCATCTGTGCTGACCATGGTGGCTTCCCATGGGTGCAGAGAAGCAGCCAAGGGGCTCCGTGAGCACCTGGAGGTTGAAGCTGGGCTGACAGCTGAAGTTCTGGTGCGAGGCAGGGGCCTGCCATTTAACAGCCGGGTAATGTGGGGCAGGTAGCCCAACTTCCCCAAGCTCTGGTTTCCTCATCTGTAAAATGGGAGAACAGTACGGCCCGCCCTGGCGGTTTCATGAGGAGACAGTGTGCTGTGCTTCCAGCCATCAGCTGCTCCCATCAGTCACAATCATGGGAGCAAGAGGACTCCATGCGTGGGGAAGCCAGGACAGGCCCTGACTGAGGCTGTGGGAGGACTCAGTCCTTCAGAGAAGCAGCCTCCTTCCCAGGTGCTTTGGCCAGTCCTAAAGCACAAGGTGGGGCTGACCTGCCCACTCCGTCTACATCTTCCTCTCTGCCATCTCTATGCTGAGCCTGCAAACACCCACCCAGCCAAGTCGCCTTCCAAAAACAGCTCTCCTTACATGCCCTCCTGAGGGTCATTCAAAACCCACACTGCAGCCAGAGTCAATGTTTGGTTCCTCGCTGTCACAGCACTCTCCTTCTCGGAGGAAGGCTCAACTTCTTGCTAGGTTGGTCTGGCTTCTGAATCGTGACAATGGCCAATTTATGACCTCCAGGTGAAACCCAGTGCTCTGTGAGGACATCTGAAAGCATCCTGGGAAAGGCTGGCCCTTCTCGGCCCAATCAACAGCAAGGGTCCCAATGCCACACCATGACCCACTGGTGTTGTCAGGGGCGTGAAAGGACTTCCAGGCACCCTCCTAGTTCCCCTGGCACCAGCTAGCCCAATACCTCTTCAAGGCCCCAGACTCTTGTTTCAGGAGATGGAGCGCTGTGGCCAGCAGGGCAGGAAGGGGAGACAGGACCCCTGAGGACAGCCGCAGTGTGCGGCACAGTGAGCTACTCAGTCCAAGTCCAGCCTCCATAATTACAACAGAGGCGCTGTGTGGCTGGGAGACTATCCCCTTGCCCAGGCTCTGATCCCTGGGGCAACACCCCTCATCCTGGCTTAGCTGAGAGGCAGCCTCGTCCAGGAAGAACAACGGGTGCTGGACCAGCTCAGCTGGCAACATGCTCTGGGAATCTAAGCAAATCACCTGAGGTCTCTGGACCTCAGTCCCCTGGGTATAAAACCACCGGCTTGGACAAGCTGGTCCTGCAGATGCCCGGCTTCCAGAATCCAGCAGAAACTGACACGGAGAGACTTGGGTTGTCAGGGACCCCTGGGCTGGGGTCACTCAGTCCCCAGCTACCCTCCTTAGTCACATCTGGCTGATCCTCCAGACACAGCTGATGTCCCTCCCATCCCTTCCTCCTCTGGGAAGCCTCTGCGACTCAACCGCCTGTACTTCTTTTTCCCTGTTTTCCCCCTGGAGGAGAGAAGCAGCACCGGTATGGGTTAAGGAAGAACACACAGACCAGCCAGACGGTCAGGGTTCAAACCCCAGCTCTGTCGCTGAGTGGGCAAGTCCCTTCTCCCCTTTTACTTAAGGGTGTGAGCTCCCTGCATCCCTTGCTGAATGCTGGAAACCCATCCACTCTTTCTAGGATGTTCTCACAACCCCAATTTCCCCCCTGCTCTCTGGAAAGGTGGATCAGGTGGAGAAACAGTAAGCTACCTGCGAGGCTCTGCTGAAGCAAGAGGACACTTTAAGCTTTTATGCCTGGCGATGGAGGCCGATGAAAGAGGCCGGATCTGAACACGGGAGCCCACATGGTCCGTGAGTGGGGCAGGGATGAGGGTGACCCGGCCCGTCTGAACTGTTTTGAGGCATCTCAGGCCTTGCCCACCTCTGGGAGGCAGCCCACTCTAGGGATCTGCCCTACAGGCTCCATGGGCTCAAACCATGATTCCTCTCGTTAACAGCAATTTACTCAGCCTCCCTGTCCCTCAGCTGCTCTAGTGGAAGCAGGGGCTGTGGCTCTGAAACGCGCGGATGTGAGGCGTGTAGAAAAACACCTGGGACGTCACATGCCGAGTGGCAAGCGACAGCCGCGATCGCCAGCATCGCTGTACACCGGGGCCCAGCACCGGGCTGAGGGCAGGGGCGGCCCGCGCGCACCGGCTCCAGCCCCGCGCGGCTCCCGGAGGAAGTTTGTGGGCCCCACGCCGCGCTCCCGCCCGCACCCCACGTTCCCGGAGTCCCCGCCGCCCCCCCCCGACTCCGCAGCCGCTTCCCGACTGCAGTCCCAACCCGGTTTCGGGGGGCGGCGGCGCGCGCTGGGGGGTCTCCACACGCTCGCGGGCAGGCCAGGTCCCGGCCAAGGAGGGCAGCGGGCCAAGGCGGCGCGGAGGCTGGCAGCGGGCCGGGGCGGCGCGGGGGCGGGCCCGGCGGGCGGCGCCGAGGGCCGCGTGGGGCCAAGCCGTGCACTCACCTCCGTGCGATCCGGTAGAGCAGCACGCCGGCCGCGGCGCACGCCGTGACCCCCAGGCCGCCGGCCAGGCCGGCCGTGGGGCAGCGGGCGAGCAGCGCGCTCACTCCCTCCATGGCTCTCCGCGTGGAGGGACGGCAGGCCGGCAGGCTGGCAGGTGGGCAGGAGGCGGCAACGCCGAGGCCGCGGGCCGCAGGCGGGACGCGGGGAGGCGGCGCGCGCCACCTCGCGCCGTGACCTTCGCCGCTTTGTAGCGGGCGCGGGCCCGCCCCCTGACTCGGCGCGCTCTCGTCGCGCAGCCAATCGGGACGCGGGGCGAGCCCGGGTGGGCGGGGCGGCGGCGGAAGCGACAGCGCCGGCCCGGGAGCGCCCCCACGCGGCGGGAGGTGGAAGGCGGTGCGGGGAGGGCGGGGCACGGAGCCCGGTGGGAAAGCCCCGCCCTCTGCCTCCCGCGCCCGCCGCCAGGCGGGGAGGTCTGGCTGCAGACAGTACACCGAGCTTCTGCGAAGGGGAGCATCTCCAGAGTACGCAACTGCTTGTAATTAGTCTTTTTCCCCCTCCCTAATCCTGTCTAGTCAAACCCAGCCTCTGCGCCCGGTGCTGTTTAGCAGCTCCTTAAGCCGCTCCAATGGTTGAAAAACTAGTTTTTTAGAAACACGATCATCCACGGATAGGGACATGGTTAAATAAATCATAGGACAGCCATAGTTCGCAACATAACGCAACCATTAGAAAGAATGCCAGATCCAGGCAGGGCGCGGTGGCCGCACTCCCAGCACTTCCCGAGGCCGAGGCGGGCGGATCACAAGGTGATCGAGACCATCCTAACACGGTGAAACCCCATCTCTACTAAAAATACTAACTCCGTCTCTACTAAAAAATTAGCCAGGCGTGGTGGCGGGCGCCTGTAGTCCCAGCTACTCGGGAGGCTGAGGCAGGAGAATTGCGGGAACCCGAGAGGCGGAGCTTTCAGTGAGCCGAGATGGCGCCACTGCACTCCACTCCAGCCTGGGCGACAAAGCCAGACTCCTTCTCAAAAAAGAAAAACAAAGAAAGAAGGAAAAGAAAGAAAAGAAAGAAAGAAAGAAAAGCAAGCAAGCAAGCCAGCCAGCCAGATCTGGAGTTATTGGCATAGATGGATGATAATTGTTTCTAAGAAGCAACATGCAGGCGGGCCGCGGTGGTTTACACCTGTTAATTCCAGCACTTTGGGAGGCCAAGGCGGGCAGATCACCTGAGGTCAAAAGTTCAAGACCAGGCTGGGCAACATGGTGAAAGCCAGTCTCTAATGAAAATACAAAAATTAGCCGGGCGTGGTGGTGCACGCCTGTACTCCCAGCTACTCAGGAAGCTGAGGCACAAGCATTGCTTGAACCCGGGAGGCGGATATTGCAATGAGTCAAGATTGCGCCACTGCACTCCAGCCTGGGTGACAGAGGGAGACTCCTTCTCGAAAAAACAAAAACGACAACAAAAAAGCAACATGCAGGCCGTGCACATGGCGGCTCATGCCTGTAATCCCAGCATTTTGGGAGGCCGAGGGGCGGATCACAAGGTCAGGAGTTCGAGACCATCCTGACCAACATGGTGAAACCTGGTCTCCACTAAAAATACAAAAATTAGCTGGGTGTGGTGGTGCGCGCCTATAGTCGCAGCTACACGGGAGGCTAAGGCAGGAGAATCGCTTGAACCCAGGAGGTGGAGGTTGCAGCGAGCTGAGGTTGTGCCACTGCACTCCAGCCTGGCGACAGAGAGACTCCATCTCAAAAAAAAAAAAAAAAAAAAAAAATTAAAAAGAAAAAAGCAACATGAAGATTGATTTTTAAATAATATTCAAAGCTTAAATAAAGCCTTATGTGCTTGTAGGAAGTGGAGGATAGTTAACGCTTAACTGCAAACTGACTACCTGGTGGTGGGAGATTTGAGAGGAAGAGTCACTGTGTTTCATTATTGATTTCAGCTAAATTACTAGTTTTTAAAAAGTAAACAGAAAATATTTGTATCTAATTACACACTATGTTCTACTGTTCTGACAAGTTTGCTTTTTTTTTTTTTCCGAAGGTTAACATTGTAAACTCTTTGTGGGTAGTGACAGGTTAAGGGCAAATATTTTTTTGCTCCTGCAGCCAGTTCCTCTGTCCACACCCGAATCACGCACATTCACTAGGTGGGAAAGAGGACTGGAGAGTGAAGCAGACAGGAAACCTGGAGGTTCACTTGGGTCTGGACCTCCTTTCTTGTGAGTATCCCAGCAAAAGCCTTTCTATGCGGTCTTGAAGCTTTCACCAGCCATGAGCAAACAAAATAATCATCTAAGGTTTATCTTCCCTCAAAACAGCAATTGTTTTAAGTACTATTTGCTTCCCAAGGAAGATTGTTTGCATGTCCCACCCAAAGGAATCTTTATGTGGCCAATTCTGTTATGTGCATTATCAGCGGTATCATCCATGGATCTGTAACTCTTAAGTAAATGGAATGAAATGGTTTGTCAGGTCTTGACTTTGGAGTCAGACCATTCTACAGGCTCAGATGCCCCTCTTGCTCTGTCATCCAGATTGGGGTACAGTGGCATGATCCCATGGCTCACTGCAGCCTCAACCTCCTGGGCTCAAGGGATCCTCCCACCTCAGCCTCCCAAGTAGCTGGGACTACAGGTGCATGCTCAACTAATTTTTTGTAAAGAGAGGGTCTCCCTATGTTGCCCAGGCTGGCCTTGAACTCCTGGCCTCAAGCAATTCTCCTTCCTCAGCCTCCCAAAGTGCTGGGATTACAGGTGTGAGCTACCGCGAGGTGGCTTACACCTGTAATCTCAGCACTCTGGGAGGCCAAAGCAGGCAGACCACTTGAGATCAGGCGTTTGAGACCAGCCTAGCCAACATGGTGACTAAAGATACAAAAATACAAAAATTAGCCAGGTGTGGTGGCGGGCACCTGTAATTCCAGATACTTGGTAGGCTGAGGCAAGAGAATTGCTTGAACCCGGGAGGCAGAGGTTGCAGTGAGCCGAGATCATGCCATTGCACTCCAACCTGGGCCACAGAGCCAGACTCCATCTCAAAAAAAAAAATTGTTTTTATTTAAAAAATCTTGGCCAGGCACGGTGGCTCACGCCTGTAATCCTAGCATTTTGGGAGGCTGAGGTGGGCGGATTACGAGGTCAGGAGATCGAGACCATCCTGGCTAACAGTGAAACCCCGTCTCTACTGAAGAATACAAAAAATTAGCCAGGTGTAGTGGCGAGTGCCTATAGTCCTAGCTACTCGGGAGGCTGAGGCAGGAGAATGGCGTGAACCCAGAAGGCGGAGGTTGCAGTAAGCCGAGATTGCACCACTGCACTCCAGCCTGGGCGACAGAGCGAGACTCCGTTTCAAAAAAAAAAAAAAAATCTTTATATGAAAAAAAGAGAAAGAAAAAAGCATAACCGGGTGACTACAGTCAATAATAATTTAACTGTACTTTTGAGACAGGGTCACTCCTGTCACCCAAGCTGTAATGCAATGGTGCCATCTCAGCTCACTGCAAACTCCGCCTCCTGGGCTCAAGTCATTCATTCTCCTGCCTCATTTTCTGGAGCAGCTGACACCACAAGTGCACACCACTACCACACCCAGCTTTTTTTTTTTTTTTTTTTTTTTTTTAGATAAAGACAGGGTTTCACCATGTTGCCAGGCTGATCTCGAACTCCTGAGTACAAGCGATCCTCCGCCTGCCTCACCCTCCCAAAGTGCTGGGGTTACAAGCGTGAACCACCCAGCCCCAACATTAAATGTACCTTTCAAAATAAGAGTGTAACTGGATTGTTTGCAACTCAATGGATAAATGCTTGAAGGAAATGGAGACCCCATTCTCCATGATGTGCTTATTTCATGTTGCATGCCTGCATCAAAACATCTCATGTACCCCATAAATATATACACCTCCTATATACTCACAAAAATTAAGAGAAAAACCAGATATTTCCCATGTTTAAAGCTAATGAGCTTTAAACTGTAAAGCTTATAGAGGAAACATCACTTCTTTCCTACTTTGGGTGCCTAAGCAGCTTGCATTTCCATGCCCTGGGGCAGGAGAAGCAGAAAACTAAAATTATAATTAGTTACTATCTAATTTATTCATTCAAGAATGAGTGAAAACAAAGCAATTTTACACCTTCATATTAGATACAATCTTGGAAAACAGGTTTTAATATGGATATAGGAGGATGTTGCTAAGTGCCATCATCGAATATGAATACTAAAATAGGAATGTGAATATTAAAATAAGATGTTACTCTGTAATCCCAGTCCTTTGGGAGGCTGAGGAGGTAAGGTCGCTTCTGGCCAGTAGTCTAAGACCAGCCTGGGCAATATAGCAAAACCTTGTCTGCACAAAGAATGGAAAAACATTAGCTGGGCATGGTGGTACTTTCCTGTGGTCCAAGCTACTTTGGGAGGCTGAGGTGGGAGGATCCCTTGTGCCCAGGAGTTTGAGGTTACAGTGAGCTATGACCTTGCCACTGTATCCAGCTTCAGTGACTCAGTGATACCTTGTCTGAAAACAGTAACAACAAAAAGGGCATGGGGTGTAGGGCGGGCCAGGTATGGTGGCTCACTCCTGTAATCCCAGTACTTTGGGAGGCCGAGGCAGGTAGATCACCTGAGGTCAGGAGTTTGAGACCAGCCTGGCCAACATGGTAAAACCCCATCTCTACTAAAAGTACAAAATTAGCCAGGTATGGTGGTGCACGCCTGTAGTCCCAGCTACCCAGGAGGCTAAGACAGGAGAATTGCTTGAAACCGGGAGGCAGAGGCTGCAGTGAGCTGAGATCGTGCCACTGCACTCCAGCCTGGGAGAGACGGAGCGAGACTCCATCTCAAAAACAAAACTTCTGGAATAGCATTCCTATCATGTATTGTAAAGTACAGAAGCTTCACTAAAGTCACTCATTTTGACTTCTATATAGTTGTTGGAGCAATTATACTAGAGAATCCAGTTAACTTCCCTTATGACTATAAAAAGGTGAATAAAAGTAAACTCGATTTAAATATAACTTGGAAATATCCTCCTCTTAACCCTAACAGAATGTCTGCAAGTAAACCTGAAACTACAGTGCGTAGGTATTAGAAATGAGTATCTTTCTAGACGTTCGATTGAAAACCCACCTTCATGTATAATATACTGAAATTCCAGTGACAGCTAATGGGAAGACTACGGGCTTTACTTGCCTTCTTAGTATCATCTTTTTCTTCCCTCATTAAATTTGCTTTAAAACCAAGGGGGTAACACCCTGACTTTTTTTTTTTTGAGACGGAGTCTCACTCTATCATCCAGGCTGGAGTGCAGTGGCGTGATCTCGGCTCACTGCCAGCTCTGCCTCCCGGGTTCACGCCATTCTCCTGCCTCAGCCTCCCGAGTAGCTGGGACTACAGGCACCCGCCACCACATCTGGCTAATTTTTTTGTATTTTTTTTTAGTAGAGATGGGGTTTCACCGTGTTAGCCAAGATGGTCTCGATCTCCTGACCTCCTGATCCGCCCGCCTCGGCCTCCCAAAGTGCTGGGGTTAAAATTTTTTTTTTTTAACATTGAACTAGGATATTTAAATAATCCCAGTGCTTTCTATCAGAATAAAGGTGAGCTCTCTGACGGGTGAGCCATAGTCCTATGTTGTGCTCCTTTTCTGCAAAAGCAGAGGTCCAAGAATAGGGCTAAAGACCTCAGTGGGAATGACCGTTCTTCATCACATTCTGGATTCACAGCCAAACAGGTCGGCTGTGCTGTCACACACTTAACAAGGTAACTGGTGTTAACTTCCGAAACTATATCCAGGAGCCAGGCCACTGATAAACAGTTCTTTAAAAATTCTTGCCTTTGGTTCAAAGTAGGGAGAAGAGGATAACTTCAGGAAATTTTTTATAGCTTAAAATATTTAGTGTCAGAAAGTTATATATATTCATCTCAGTAGTCTGAAAGCTTAGATGATCAATCTGCATGTAATCGGAAATGTACGAAGGAGAAAAATTGCTGGGAAGTTTGTCCTGGTCCACACACCACCATCAAAATGTGACACTTTTTTTTCTTTTGAGATAGAGTCTCGCTCTGTCAACCACGCTGGAGTAAAGTGGCACGATCTTGGCTGGCTGCAACTTCCGCCCCCAGGGGGTTTCAAGTGATTCTCCTGCCTCAGCCTCCCAAGTAGCTGGGATTACAGGCGCACGCCTGGCTAATTTTTATATTTTTAGTAGAGACAGGGTTTCGCCATGTTGGCCAGGCTGGTCTGGAACTCCTGACTTCAGGTGATCCATCTGCCTCAGCCTCCCAAAGTGCTGGGATTACAGACGTGAGCCACTGCACCCAGCCAAAATGTGACATTTCTTCCTTATCTAGCAGTGCAAGATCTTAAAGTCAGATTACAAAACAAGTTGTATTCTGACTTTATCATTTTTCTATGCATTTCTAGGGCATGTTTATCTGAACTACTTAAGTCCTTCATAGTACAGTGAGCATAAAAGAGGACACAAGCCAAATGTATACTTAAATTAAATAGCATGATTTAATTTAGTTGGTGCTTAACCCTGAATCCTCTTAAGTTAAAAAAAATGTTATAATTAACTATTAACGTTAATGAATTTAAACCTTCCAGAAAGCATGAATCCAAAAGGAAATGTCCAACAGGTGATATTAGCCAGATATTTTATGGCCTTTCCTGTTTCAGTCTCAAACGTTCTAAACATCAATGGGGGAAAAATTCTCTAGACTTTTTCAGTTTTATTCTTCTAGAGCACAATTTTCTGGCATGTTACTGAGTACGGTCTTCTAACAGGTACACAATTAACTCGTAAGTAGACAACACAATGGCAGTATTTGGGATCTGCCGGATAAGCTGGGCAAAGAGTCCTCTATAAAAGGCGAGATAGCCTTCTTCCCGGAACACCAGGCGCGCCGTCTGGACAAAAGACTTGTACTTGGTGCCCTCTTCCCGGAGCCTTGTCCTTATGACTTCTGCAGAGAGAGAAAGACCTACTTTACTCCACATATTAAATGGGGAAAGAATCCACAGCACGCAACTTTAAAACTGTCAAGGTTAGGCCGGTTGCGGTGTCTCACACTGTAATCCCAGAACTTTGGGAGGCAGCGGTGGGCGGATCACTTGAGGCCAGGAGTTGGAGACCAGCCTGGCCAACATGGTGAAACTCCGTCTCTACTGAAAATACAAAAATTAGCCAGGCATGGTGGTGCACGCCTACTATTAGAGTGGCTGAGGAATGAAGATCGCTTGAACCCGGGAGGTGAAGGTTGCAGTCGGGATCGTGCCACTGCACTCCAGCCTGGGCCACAGAGCAAGCAAGACTCTGTCTCAAAAAAGAAAGAAATAAAATAAAATTGTCAAGGTTACAACTATGTCTGTTTCCCACCTCAGCTGTATTTGGACAGGAAAGTCATATACCTAGAGAGATAATGAAAAATTAAGTTCTTTTTAGAACCATTTCCAACTCTAGGATTTGGTCAACTATTGACGCTTACATATACACAAAAGTACAAAATAACTTTTTTTTTTTTTGAGGCAGAGTCTCACTCTGTCACTCAGGCTGGAGTGCAGTGGGTACGATCTTGGCTCACTGCAACCTCTGCCTCCCTGGTTCAAGTGATTCTCCTGCCTCAGCCTCCTGAGTAGCTGGGATTACAAGCACCCACCACCATGCCTGGCTAATTTTTGTATTTTTAGTAGAGACGGGGTTTCGCCATGTTGGCCAGCCTGGTTTCGAACTCCTTTTCTCAGGTGATGTTCTCGTCTTGGCCTCCCAAAGTGCTGGGATTACAGCAAAATAACTTTTAAGGGGTTAAAAAGTCCGGGCGTGGTGGCTCAAGCCTGTAATCCCAGCACTTTGGGAGGCTGAGGCGGGCAGATCACGAGGTCAGGAGATCGAGACCATCCTGGCTAACACTGTGAAACCCCATCTCTACTAAAAAATACAAAAAATTAGCCAGGCGTGGTGGTGGGTGCCTGTAGTCCCAGCTACTCAGGAGGCTGAGGCAGGAGAATGGCGTGAACCGCGGAGCTTGCAGTGAGCCGAGATCACGCCATTGCACTCCTGCCTGGGGCACAGAGCAAGACTCAGTCTCAAAAAACAAAAAAAAAGTGGGGGGAGGGTGTTAAAAGAAAAGCTTAGTTTGAATGGGACTTAATGTTAAAATAATTCACGGTTTTCTACTCCCAATTAAGCAAATGCTAATTTCACTGAAGGTGTAATTTGTATGAAGTATGGCAATATCTTCAACGAATTCTTTTCTTATACTTTTCAGTTTTCTTTTCCTCCTGGAAACATTTTCTACTCCGCCCGGCTCAAAAGCCACCCTCTCCTTTTGCTAGCTTTTGCCCACCTGGGCCTCCTTCCCAGACACCTACAGTTGGACATTCATCATTTCTGCCCTCACACAGACCTCAGACCCTGGGAGGCATCACTGACCTCTTTCCTCACATGTCCTTTGGGGTCAGCTTAGTGTCCCAGGACACAAGGGGGACTCAGCACCTGTTACTGAGTTGACTGTATTCATTTGTCATAGCTGACAGTAAGTAGGCTTATGAAAATAAACCCTGTTTTTCATGGCACAATAAACTAAGCATTTTTAAAAACAAGTAGGCCAGTAGGTCAACAATTCCATAACTTAAAAAAATAAACTTACCCAAAGTAGCCTTACTTAAGGCTCCATTAGAAATGAAGGCTGATTTTTATTTTTATTTTTTTTTTGAGACAGACTCTTGCTCTGTCACCAGAGTGGAGTGCAGTGGCTTGATCTCGGCTCACGGCAACCTCCACCTCCCGGGTTCAAGCAATTCTCCTGCCTCAGCCTCCCAAGTAGCTGGGACTACAGGTGTGTGCTACCATGCCCAGCTAATTTTGTATTTTTCGTAAGGATGGAGTTTCACTGTGTTGGCCAGGCTGGTCTCAATCTCTTGACCTCATGATCCACCTGCCTCAGCCTCCCCAAAGTGCTGGGATTATAGGCGTGAGCCACCATGCCCAGCCAAGGCTGAGTGATTTTTAAGTTTGGCTCCCATATTATTATTTTGATTCAAGGAATACTAAATACAATCCAGATTTTTAGCTTCCTTGAAAACAGCAGAAGTTTAGGAACCCAGGGCCTGCGTTTCTGCACAGCAAGTTTTGGCTATAATCAGCTGGAGCTGAGTAAGGTTGAGTTCCCACCACTCACGTGACCTCCATCCATGCGGTTAGAGCCGTTTCCCTCGTACTCACTGACCTTACCTGCAGGGATCCTGTGCCTCAGCGTGTGCCACAGAAGTCTAGATATACCCACAAATGACAAACCTGACAGCTGTTTTACTGTTCTGGAAGAACAAAAGCAAAACATACCGTGTGGATAAGCAATGCAGGAGGCACAGCCCTTAGAAAGAGCAGCAGCTGCCATAAGTCCAAAAAAACTTGTGGGATTTTTCTCAGTCCCATTTGCAGAAGAGGCTAATGGAGCTTCTTTCAGATACTTCTTTAAACTTTCATAAATAGCAAAGCAGATTATAGTTTCGGAAATTCCAGCATAAGAGGCAGTTAATCCTCTATAGAAGCCACGAATGCCCTCAGTCTGGTAAACGTAACGAGCACACTGGAGTGTATTCATCTGCTTAGAGCCCCTCACTCTGCATAAAAGAGACCAGCACAGGCTGTTAAAGAGACACATCATGGCGGAACACAGAGATATCACACAGTAGGAGAATGGGTCTTCCTTGTGGTGTTAGGATACCTGTTTTCATCCTCATTCCTGGCTCCTAACTCTCATAGCCCTTGTCTTTTGTTACAATGTGGGGTGTGTGAGGCCACAGGGGCAGCCTCTGATAGTCCCTCAATCTCCTTTCGCCTGCCCCAAGGCCATCCTCTAATGTCCCTACCCTGTTGATCTTACTCCATGAGAGTCCCCTTCTATCCCTTGGGGGAAGGAATGCTGCTGGCATGAAGCTTCCAGAAAAACCCAAGAGGACAGGGTCCAGGGAGCTTTCAGAGCTGATCGCATGCAGGCTCCTGGAGGGTGGCCCCTGGGGAGGGTATGAAAGCTCCGCGCCCCTTACTCTGTACCTGGCCCTACCTATTTCTTCTTCTGTATCCTTGCGATGTCCTTTATAACAAACCAGCAAATATTAAGTGTTTCCCTGAGTTCTGTGAGCCACTCCAGCAAATTAATAGAATCCAAAGAGAGGGGCATGGGAACCCCAACTTGAAGCTGGTCGTTTAGAAGCTCTGGAGGCCCAGACATGCAACTGGTGTGTGGGTGGGTGGGGGGTGGGAAGTCCTGGGGGCTAAGCCCCCAATCTATGGGGCTGTCTCCTGTTAGACAGTGTCGGAACTGAACGAGAGGACACCCAGCTGGTGTCCGCTGCTCAGTGTGTAGGAAAACCCCCCTGCACATTTGGTCACAGAAGTCATCTTCTGTGTCAATGACTGTTGTGGTGTGACAGTGGAGGAAAAACATGGTTTGAGGAAGAGTTTTTCCCACGTATCTTTGTACTGTTGTCAGCTGACCCCCAGCCCACTGAGGCCAGACCAATTAGCTGGCACATCTGACAGGCCCACAGAATACTCGCTACATCTGTATCAAGAGTCATAGAAACATGTTCATAAAAACATTAACATTTGACCTAATTTTAGAAAGAGCTGCAGGGAGCAGTAAGGCTCATCACAGAGGAACTACAACTGCAAAACAATCAGAACAATCCAGATAGCTGACCATGGTACACCTGCTAGATTAAGTCACAAGGCCGTGAGACACAGGGAATGCTTTCAGTGGAAAACAGGACTAAGTTAAAGGTAAAGGACGATCACAAGGGCTAGGAGCAGTGGCTCACACCTGTAATCCCAGCACTTCGGGAGGCTGAGGCGGAAGGACTGCTTGAGGCCAGGAGTTCAAGACCAGCCTGGCCAATGTAGTGAGGCCCTATCTCTACAAAAAAATACATAATAAGAAAGAAAAACAGGAACATTCCAACCTGTTGGTGAGGCTACTTATTAGATTTCTGATTGCACTCATCTCCAAAGAGATTCTAATTATTGCTAAATTTATAAAATCATAAAACATCAAAATAAAACAGCAAATGAAAAGCCTCAGGTTTAGAGGCTCCTACCCCAGGACGTAAAGCATTTATGAACTGCCTGGCTGCAAGGCAGGAGTGAGCCACTGGATAAGCGTAGTCAGCTGTGCACCGGTCACACGTCACAGACCCCTCCAAGCAGGCGCAGACCTGGGGCCCTTGGGCTTCACTCAGTCTCAACTGGCCTCTCTCCCTTTATTATCTCCGCATAGACTGTTCCCGCTCCTTAGTCGCAGTGACCTTTCTAACACAAATCCAACCACACAACTCCCATCCAGAGGCTGGGTGCCTGTAATCCCAGCACTTTGGGAGGCCGAGGCGGGCAGATCACAGGGTCAGGAGATCGAGACCAACCTGGCTAACATGGTGAAACCCTGTCTCTACTAAAAAATACAAAAAATTAGCTGGGCGTGGTGGCGGGCACCTGTATTCCCAGCTGTTCGGGAGGCTGAGGCAGGAGAATGGCATGAACCTGGGAGGCGGAGCTTGCAGTGAGCTGAGATGCGCCGCTGCACTCCAGCCTGGGCTACAGGGCAAGACTCCATCTCAAAACAAAACATCCAGAGTTTCTCACCCTTGGCACTATTCACATTTGGGGCTAGATCATTCAGTTTGGGGAGAAGCAGGCTGTTATGTGCCTTGTAGGATGTTTAGCAGCATCGCAGCCTCTATTCACACTAGACACCAAAAACACCCACCTAAGTTGTGGCAACTTCAAATGTCTCCAAACTTAGCTGCTGAATGTCCCCTGGAAGGCACCCCCTACTTCCATCCTCCATTTCCCGAGACTGCCCTTAAAGTCCAACTCCAAATTCCCTTTCAGGCCTGGGAAGGATTGGGCTCCCCTGCTCTTCCAGCCTTATTCTTCCATAACTCCCTTCTCCTCGGAGCAGATGCACATACTACACGCCAACCACACTTTCTGTCTTACAGCTCCCTAGAACTAACTACGCTTTTTTTTTTTTTTTTTGAGACAGAGTCTTACTCACTCTATCCCCCAGGCTGGAGTGCAGTGGTGCAATCTCAGCTACAACCTCCAACTTCTGGGTTCAAGCGATCTCCTGCTTCAGCCTCCCTGGGATTACAGGTGCATGCCACCATGCCCGGCTAATTTTTGTGTTTTTTGTAGAGACGTGGTTTCACCATGTTGGCCAGGCTGGTCTCGAACTCCTGACTTTGTGATCTGCCCTCCTCGGCCTCCCAAAGTGCTGGGATTACAGGCATAAGCCACCACGTCCAGCCTGCCTCCTTTCTTTAGAGGCAGCTGAAAATCAGAGTGGACTGGCTAGAAGTTTCCAGTGTACACATTTCCAGGCAACACAGTAATACAGGGGTTCTTAATAGAATGCTGGTAGTTCGTTCACTTGGACTGGGGAGAAAATGGCATCTTTAACCCTAATCCTTAACCGAAATCCCAAAAGTTAAATTGTTAACTATTGGAGTTTAGGGCTAAGCATAGTGGGGTATCTAATCCCAGTTTGGGTCTTAGCTATTGTGTCTTCAGAAGTATTAAAGCCACCTTCGTACTTTATTTCATTTCAGCTAGGGTTTTTTACAACTTAGATGAAACTTAGCTTTATTGATGATAAGTTTAAAACACTGTTTACGCCGAGTTCCATTAGCTTGGGTTAATCGTATTTATTACAAATGTAAATAAACAGGCCACAGTAGTACTAGTAGTAGTACCTGTGATTTGACACACATAGAAATATTTTCATGTCACATTATATTTGTTGAAAACATCACAGGACACGGTTTATCATTTCTTAGAAATTATGGCAGTTACTGGACTACTATCTTGTTAATTTAATGTGTTAAAGAGGCATACTACTATATCACTGATAAGTGTATTTTTAAAAACCTTATTGTAAGGCCTGGTGTGGTGGTTCACGCCTGTAATCCCAGCACTTTGGGAAGCCGAGACAGGAGGATTGCTTGAGCCCAGGAGTTGAGACCAGCCTGGGCAACATGGCAAGATCCATCTCTGTAAGAAAAACAAAATTAGCTGGGTGTGGTGGCATGCACTTGTGATCTCAAACTACTGAGGAGGTGAGGCTGAGGCAGGAGGATTGCTTGAGCCTGGGAGGTCGAGGCTGGGTTATAGATGAGACCCTGTCTCAAAAAAAAAAAAGAAAAGAAAACGGAAAAAAAATACATTATTCTACCTGGGAGGCATAGATTGCAGTGGGCTGAGATTGCACTGCACTTCAGCCTGGGCAGCAAGTGAGACCCTATCTCAAAAACAAAACAAAACAAAACATCCAAAAAACAACATTATTCTAAAAAGGGCCTGCAGGTGTCACCAGACTACCAAAGGAATCCACAGCCCTACAAAATGTTACAAACCCCTGGCTGGAGTTCGAGGGCAGAAGCCTATTACAGTTTAGGGCCTTTGGAGACTAAAATTAGCCCTCTGAGGTCCGAGGACACTCAGAGTTCTGCCTTTACTGTCTTCCCTTTTGAGAGGGAGACCATCTGGAGGAGAACCCACAGCGCTTCAACTGGGATGGGGTCTGCAAAGGAGAGACAGTCACTGACTCTCTGAGACAACAGGCGGGACTGCAGATCAGGGAACGCAACCAGAGAAATCCCCTCCTTCCCCTGTTTGTCATCTCTGTCGCCCTCATCTTCCAATGATGCTCACAACACAAACCTCAATGCAAAAGGAATCCTGCATGCACTTGAATCTGTATATCTCATTCCTTAGAGATGTGGGGGAATTTGGGCAAGAAAAAAAAAATCCCAAAAATCCTTTCATTAAGGAAGGAACAAATAATAACTTACTTCTGTTCTAGCTGCATTCGGGTTTTAACCATCCATATAGGATTCATTAAGGAATTTGTGATAAAAGCTGGAAAAAAAAAAAAACAGTAAAGGTCAACACTGTACATAGTCAATACTTATTAAAGATGTCTATTATCATATAATAAACTTTGAAATCAGTATTTCAATGGCCTAATAAAAAGATAGTAGGAAGCAGTTATATTTCTTTTTCTTTTTCTTTTTTTTGGAGACAGATTCTTGTTCTGTTGCCCAGGCTGGAGTGCAATGGGCACTCCAGTGATCACTCCAGCGATCTCAGCTCACTGCAAGCTCTGCCTCCCATGTTCACGCCATTCTCCTGCCTCAGCCTCCCAAGTAGCTGGGACCACAGGCGCCTGCCACCACACCCAGCTAATTTTTTGTATTTTTAGTAGACATGGGGTTTCACCCTGTTAGCCAGGATGGTCTCAATCTCCTGACCTCGTGATCCACCTGCCTTGGCCTCCCAAAATTCTGGGATTACAGGCGTGAGCCACTGCGCCCAGCCGGAAGCAGTTACATTTCTATCCTGCAGATAGAAGCTTCAGTTTCCCCGTTAATTGTAACATCTATTGGTATTGCTGGATCTAAAATAAATTTCTCTTAATTTTCTGGAATCCCTTCTAGTCTTTTCTTTTTTTTTTTTTGAGACGGAGTCTCGCTCTGCCGCCCAGGCTGGAGTGCAGTGGCCGGATCTCAGCTCACTGCAAGCTCCGCCTCCTGGGTTCACGCCATTCTCCTGCCTCAGCCTCCCAAGTAGCTGGGACTACAGGCGCCCGCCACCTCGCCCGGCTAGTTTTTTGTATTTTTTAGTAGAGACGGGGTTTCACCGTGTTAGCCAGGATGGTCTCGATCTCCTGACCTCGTGATCCGCCCGTCTCGGCCTCCCAAAGTGCTGGGATTACAGGCTTGAGCCACCGCGCCCGGCCCCTTCTAGTCTTTTCAACCTCTAGATGGTACTGTTGATATCTGTGTTAATGTGATTCCTACCAAAAATTATAACTGTCCTAAAACTCAATTTATAAGCCTCAGATCCAGAAATAATTTAACTGGCCTCCCAAAGAGCTGGGATTACAGGCGTGAGCCACAGCGCCCGGCCGACACTGTTTTTAGGAACTTCCTTCAGGTCTGCTTTATTTATCAAGGGTTCTAAGTTAACTTTGCAAAAGTTACAAAACGGATTAATAGTTGTTAGCTTATGGTAACTCACTACTGGCCTATCTTTAAGCAAAGAGCAACCTGTTTTGGAACTCTGCCTTTCCTCCTCAGAGCTCTGTATTACATAGAAACGGCTTCCTTGTATAAAGCAACTTTAACATTTTCTATTCAGGGTCTAGAAATAATTAGCTATAAATATTCAGACAGGTTGGTCACACTTGTATCTGGAGTAACAAATGGCAAACAAAAATGGTGTGTACATCTTACAGACTAGTAGGAGATGCAAATTTTTTGTAAAATGCCAATTTAAGTTCTCTAAAATATCTTTCTAGGCCTGGCGTGGTGGCTCATGCCTGCAATTCCAGCACTCTAGGAGGCTGAGGTAGGTGGGTCACTTGAGCTCAGGAATTCGAGGCCAGCTTGGGCAACATGGTTAAACCCCATTTCTACAAAAAATACAAAAACATTAGCTGGGCATGCTGGTGTGCAGCTATACTTTCAGCTACTCAGGAGGCTAGAGGCAGGAGGATGGCTTGAGCCCAGGAGGTGGGGATTGCAGGGAGCTGAGATCATGCCACTGCACTCCAGCCTAGGCGACAGAACCAGACCCTGTACCAAAACAAAACAAAACAAAAAACAAAACAAAACCAATTAAAAAAAAAAAAAACAAAAAAACCCCTTCTGTTTAAATGGACATAGAACTCTATACAGCCTTCTAGACATAGCCTTCTCGGCCAGGCGCGGTGGCTCACGCCTGTAATCCCAACACTTTGGGAGGCCGAGGCAGGTGGATTGAGACCATCTTGGCTAACACGGTGAAACCTCGCCTCTACTAAAAATACAAAAAATTAGCTGGGTGTGGTGGCCCGTGCCTGTAGTCCCAGCTACTTGGGAGGCTGAGACAGGAGAATCCCTTGAGCCCAGGAGGAGGAGGTTGCAGTGAGCCGAGATCTTGCTGTTGCACTCCAGCCTGGGCGACAGAGTGAGACTCTGTCTCAAAAAAACAAAAAAGAGCCTTCCCTTCTTCCAGATAGCTACGTGTTCATGTTTTACAAGTACATCCTGGGGAAGAAGTCCTGCTATGGCTTTTCATTAGGAAGTGGAATGGTTCCCTCAAAAGAGAACAGATGCCCTGTGAGCTGTGAGCTGTCACTGACCCTCCTGAAAAACTCCACTGCAAGCCCGACACCCTCACTGCATAACCCATAGTTGGGGACAGGAGTGCCAATTGTACACAGGGTGTGTGGGACCCCGTGGGGAATCTGAAGAAAGAAACTCTAATTTTAGAAAATCATCTGATGGGGCGGGGCCAGGCACAGTGGCTCATGCCTATAATCCCAGCACTCTGGGAGGCCAAGGAGGTGGATCACTTGAGGTCAGGAGTTTGAGATCAGCCTGGGCAACATGGTGAAACCCCGTCTCTACTAAAAATGCAAAAATTAGCCAGGCGTGGTGGCAAATACTTGTAATCTCAGCTACTCAGGAGGCTAAGGCACAAGAATCACTTTAACTTGGGAGAAGGAGGGTGCAGTGAGCCGAGATTGCACCACTGCCCTCCAGTCCAGCCTGGGTGACAAAGTGAGACTGTCTCGAAAAAAAAATTAAAATAAATAAATCTACATATATATATAATTTGATGGGCAAACAGGAAGACATGAAAAACCTATGAATATTCCTTTAGAAGAACAAAATACCAATAGCATGCATAGAACATGTAAATTTTGAGGGCAAATAAAGAGCTTTAGTGGGCAAGGAAAATAAAATCAAGCTACAAACCGCGGTCACTCTCCTATCAGTTGTAATATAAAGCTTTAGAAAAACAATTTTAGGTGCAAAGGAAGAAAGGAGCTAATTTCTAATTCCTGGAAAAACTGTTTGGCAGAATGCATGCTTTAGAAAAGCGAGAGAAACCCTCTCTTCGCTCACTAGGGTGACATACCTGCAGAGCCAGCTGAGAAAATATGCACAATATTGCTGTTAGGCACGAAAATGCCATTAAATTGCTCTTTGGCTTTGGAGTAACATGCAAAGTATACAGCCCTGTTAGAACAAAGAGAACATTATAAAGAAATCATCATAGTGCAACTTTATATGTCCCTCCAGAATACCTGAAAAATTTTCAGAAAATAAAATGGGAAAGACACTGCCACGCACCCAAAAATCTTGTCCTCGCCTGTGCTAAAACCAAAATCTGCCACAGGCACGTTCAGGAAGCTCTTGTGTGTCCCTCCAGAAATGATTTAGTGATGACAGAGGTGTTCAAAAATAATTGAGGAAAGTGAGATTTGGGGAAAACATCTATAAAGTCCTTTTACATTCTTCGTTCTGGATAATGCTAATCCTTTAAGCATCAACACATTGGAAGTTTTAAATTTTTGTTTATGTTTCTAGAATAGACCACACTTTTTCACCTTGTGCCAAAATAAGAATGTCGAACATAATTTGAACTGTTTTTGCATGACTCAGGATCACACAGGAGCAGCCATCATATCATACCTGTGTTTTCATAAAGAGTCCTTCCACCACCCCCTGCCTTGACTACCACAGAGTGGTCCCGTCACCTTTGTTTTCTCTTCACTTTTCCCCCTGCTATCTTCCCGCTTTTGGGGCTGGGAAATAGGAGCTACTTGGCACTTTTCCTGCTCTTTCACCAGCAATGCAGGGAAAATGTTTCTGTCTTCTGCTGGCCAATGAATCTTAATCATAGAATATATTTTTCAGTTCAGGATCTTAACTACTTATCATTATTGTGTTATAAAAGTCTTCCTTTTCCCCTAAACCCCAATTGTTCTAAATGGGTGAGGCAGCCAGGAATCTGCATCAGGTTACCAGGGTTACACTGTAGGAGCACTGCCTGTGAGCAGCAAGGGCTCTTCTCACTTTGTTTACTACAGATGGGCAGTAGTTTCCCATCTATGAATAATGCACACCCCAGATCATCTCACAGACTAGTACTTTCTGTCTTTAAATACATCATACATACTTGCTACAAAATTCTAAAGGAACAAAAGCAGTAAAAAAGTCTGCCTTTTTACAACATCCCCAGGTGATGTTTTTGGTTTGTTTGTTTTGAGATGGCGTTCTTGCTCTGTCACCCAGGCTGGAGTGCAGTGGCGTGACCTGACCTCACTGCAACCTCCATCTCCTGGGTTCAAGCCATTCTCCTGCCTCAACTTCCCAAGCAGCTGGGATTACAGGTACATGCCACCACGCTCAGCTAATTTTTGTATTTTTGTAGAGATGTGGTTTCACCACGTTGACCAGGCTGGTCTCAAACTCCTGACCTCAAGTAATCCGCCTGCCTCGGCCTCCCAAAGTGCAGAGATTACAGGTGTGAGCTACTGCACCCAGCCAATTTATGTTTAAATTGGAGCACTGATCTGGAGGAATTCTATAAGCTTTTGGTCTTCACCCTATATAAGACAACATTCTCATTTTTGTTGAAAGACTTCATTTTCTTTCAAGTCTCTTGGAGTATGACAAGTTAAGTGTCCTGCCCCTGCCACCCAGTTCCCTTTTCAGGAAGAAGTTTTTTTGTTTTGTTTTTTCTTTTTGAGATGAGTTTTGCTCTTTCACCCAGGCTGGAGTGAAGTGGCATGATCTTGGCTCACTGCAACCTCTGCCCCCAGAGTAGCTGGGATTACGGGTGCCCGCCACCATGCCTGGCTAATTTTGTATTTTTAATAGAGACAGGGTTTTGCCAAGTTGGCCACGCTGGTCTCCAACTCCTGACCTCTGGTGATCCACCTGCCTCAGCCTCCCAAAGTGCAGGGATTACACGGGTGAGCCACCATGCCCAGCCTGGAGGCAGTTTTTAATCTGCTTTCCAGATATGCTATTCTCTCTCTGTCTCTGTTACTTTTACAATCAATCATACATTGTTATCCTCTCTATCCTATCTATCCAAGAGAACTTTCTGCCAAGATGGGATGCCGTGTATCTCTGCTCTTCAATACAGTAGCCATTAGCTGCATGTGGAGATTGAATGCTTGAAATATGGCCAGGGAGCTGAGCAACTGAACCTTTAATTCTGATTAATTTACATTTAAACAGCTCCTTGTGGCCAGTGACTATCGTTATATACTGTGACAGTACAGTTCTGTATATTTCAAACAGGCTTTCAGGAGAAGCCCTGCAAAAATACGAGGATGTCATTTGATAGAAAGTGAAGTTAAAAGCCTTTACAGTTCCTCCGGATCAGTGTTTCTAAGTGCGTTGGAGTCACCCGGGGGTTCTGTTAAAATGCAAATTCTGATATAGGTCTGGGATGTGCCCTGGGATTGTGTATTTATAACAAGCTCTCAGACAGTACTAATGCTGCTGGCCGCATGCCATACTTAGAGGAGCAAACACTTAGAGTACATTACAGTAATGATAGCAGATTAATTTTCACACTTAAGAATATGAAGAATACGGTAAGTAGAATCTCTTTCACACACTGAAGACACACCTACAATTCTCAATAACTATTTGCTATGTCCGCTACATTTAGGCAAATCCAACACAGAAAAAAGACACTGGTCATTCAGCAGCATCACCCTTTGGTAAGAAAGGACCCAGAATTCCACACTGCTTAGCACGGGCTAGCTGGAAAGTTTAATGCTTACCTTGATGGTGCAACTCCAACCAAATTTGGACCCAAGCCTCTAAAAAGTGACTTTGGTCCCTCTTTCTCCAAGATCGACCTGAATAATAAGAAAAGACAAACCTTTAAAACCCCTCAGGCAAGGTCTATTAAAAATGATAAGGAGTCAACCTTCTCATTAGTTCCTTGAGACAATAAAATGTTTGAGAGATCTCAAGCTCGACTCTCATCTGATTTGGTTACAATACAGAATGTATTGTAATGTCTGTAGAATACTGCTATCATTAACACAGTGAAAAAAACATGCTTCAAAAAGCATCAGTTAGACATATTTTATTTTTCTGCCTTTCTTTTTTTTTTTTGAAACAGAATCTTCCTCTGTCGCACAGGCTGGAGTGCAGTGGTATGATCTCAGCTCACTGGAACCTCTGCCTCCCGGGTTCAAGCAATTCCCCTGCCTCAGCCTCCCAAGTAGCTGGGATTACAGGCGCTCACCACCACACCCAGTTTTGTATTTTTATTTATTTATTTATTTATTTATTTATTATTTAGACTGAGTTTCACTCTTGTTGCCCAGGCTGGAGTGCAATGGCTTGATCTCGGCTCACTGCAACCTCCGCTCCCCAGGCTGAAGCGATTCTCCCGCCTCAGCCTCCCGAGTAACTGGGATTAAAGGCATGCGCCACCAGGCCCAGGTAACTTTGTATTTTTAGTAGAGATGGGGTTTCTCCAAGCTGGTCAGGCTGGTCTTGAACTCCTCACCTCAGGCGATCTGCCCGCCTCGGCCTCACAAAGTGCTGGGATTACAGGCATGAGCCACCACGACCGGCCTAACACAGGAGGAAGCTGTGCAGAGTCTGTACTAGACAATGAAATCCTGTGAAAGTAGGATGAATATCTGGCAGAGGGTTCCACACAGGGAACAATTTCCTCATCATAATAAGATTAACTGAGAAATAGGTTCAAAGATTTCTTTTGGATTTACTGCTTCTAACAATCCTATCTTCTAGATCTTTACCTAATATAGTAGAAACTTACACAGGGATATAAGGAATAGGGCCAGCTCAGTGCTTATACCTGTAATCCCAGGACTTTGGGAGGTCCAGGCACTTGAACCCAGGAGTTCCCAATCAGCCTGAGCAACACAGTATAAACCCCATCTCTACAAAAAATGAAAAAAACTAGCCAGATGTGGTGGTGTGTGCCTGTGCTCCCAGCTACTCAGGAGGCTGAGGTGAGAAGATAGCTTAGACTGGGAGGTCAAGGCTGCAGTGAGCCATCATCACGCCACTGCACTCCAGCTTTAGCGACAGAGAGACACCTTGTCTCAAAAATTAAAAACGAAAAAAAAAATGTTGGCGGGAGGGGGGAAGGTGGAATTTAAGGAATAGAAAACTCTAATAATTTTCATGGACAGGATGATGGTTATTTAAAACCAAAGCCTAGTAAGTATCTCAAGTCCAAAGATTATACCATGATGGCTTTTTTTTTTTTTTGAGATGGAGTCTCACTCTGTCACCCAGGCTGGAATGCAGTGGCACAATCTCGGCTCACTGCAAGCTCCGCCTCCCAGGTTCATGCCATTCTCCTGCCTCAGCCTCCTGAGCAGTTGGGACTACAGGCGCCCGCTACCATGGCCGGCTAATTTTTTGTATTTTTAGTAAAGATGGGGTTTCACAGCATTAGCCAGGATGGTCTCAATCTCCTGACCTGGTGATACACCAGCCTTGGCCTCCCAAAGTGCTGGGATTACAGGCGTGAGCCACTGGGCCCAGCCAATTGCTTTTTCTTTTAAACTTTTTTTTTTGTGGTGACACACACATAATAGAAAAATCTACCATTGTAACTTTTTTTTTTTTTGAGACAGAGTCTCGCTCTGTTGCCCAGGCTGGAGTGCAGTGGCGCAATCTTGGCTCACTACCAGCTCCGCCTCGCGGGTTCATGCCATTCTCCTGCCTCAGCTTCCCAAGTAGCTAGGACTACAGGCATCTACCACTATGCACAGCTAATTTTTTGTATTTTCAGTAGAGACAGGGTTTCACTGTGTTATAGCCAGGATGGTCTCCATCTCCTGACCTCGTGATCCACCCGCCTTGGCCTCCCAAAGTGCTGGGATTACAGGCGTGAGCCACATTGTAACCATTTTTAAGTGTACAGTTGAGTGGCATTAAGTACGTCCACACTGTTGTGCAACCATCACCATACCACCATCTACCTCCAGAACCTTTTCATCTTTTCAAACGGAACCTCTGCACTCATTAAGCACCAGCTCCCTAGCCCTCCCTCCTGTCAGGCCCTGGCAGCCACCATTCTACTGTCTCTATAAATCTGACAACTCTAGGTATCTCTTATCAGTGGCATCACATCTTTTTTTGTGACTGGTTTATTTCACCTGGTCTTTGAGGTTCATCCATGTTGTAGCATGTGTCACAATTTCCTTCTTTTTATTTTATTACTTATTTGAGACAGGGTCTCACTCCATCACCCAGGCTGGAGTGCAATGGGGTGATCTCGGCTCACTGCAACCTCCACCTCTTAAGTTCAAGCAATTTTTGTGCCTCAGCCTCCCCAGTAGCTGGGATTACAGGTGAGTGCCACCACGCCCAGCTAATTTGTGTGTGTGTATATATATGTATATACATATATATACACATATATATATATATTTTTTAAATAGAGACAGGGTGTCACCACGTTGGCCAGGCTGGTCTCGAACTTCTGGCCTCAAGTGATCCACCCACCTTGGCCTTACTAAATGCTGGGATTACAACTACTGTGCCCACCCAGAATTTCCCTTTTTTTAAAAGCTGAATATGATTCCACTGCTGTATACACCACATTTTATTATCCATTCATCCATCGATGGACACTTGGGGTTGCTTCCATGTTTGGCTGTTATAAATAGTGCTGCTATAAACATGGGTGTACAAATATCTGTTTGAGTCCTTGCTTTGGATTCTTTTGTGGAATCCAAGTGGAATTGCTGGATCACATGGTAATTCTATGCCTAATTTTTTGAGAAACCGCTAGGCTGTCTTCTATAGTGGTTATACTACCTTACATTCCCGCCTGCAACGTAAAAGGAATTCCAATTTCTCTATAACTTCACCAATGTGCTTTTCACAAAAAAAAAAGTTAAATATTGTTTCCGATTAAAAGCGACTCAGAAAATCCTAAAAGGATTGTATGGAACACTCTTAGAGGCATTTTTCTGCTGCAGCACAGTTATTGAAGTTGGTTAAATTTACTCTTTTCAATGGTTCAATTTCCATGGTATCCAATAGAATTTACATTGTTATATTAGGGTCTTCTCTAATTTAATCTCCTTTTCTTACTGAGGATTTTTCTTTACTACTAGTACCGTCCATTTGATAGCACTCAAGGTTGATATAGCTCACAAATAATCATATGCTAGTCAAAAGTTAATAGAATGGCTGGGAGCAGTGGCTCACATCTGTAATCCCAGCACATTGGGAGGCTGAAGCGGGTGGATCGCTTGAGATCAGGAGTTCGAGACCAGCCTGGCCAACAAGGTGAAACCCCGTCTCTACAATACAAAAACTAGCCAGAAATCACTTGACCACGGCAGGTAAAGGCTGCAGTGAGCCGAGATCATGCCACCGTACTCCAGCCTGGGCAACAGAGCAGGACTCTGTCTCAGAAAGGAAAAAAAAAGTTCATAGAATGTTTTACCTTCATTATAACACACAGAAAGTATGATGAAAAGATCTTTCACTTTACGGAAAAGATGTTCCTGTAAAGCTAATAGTAAAGTAAATCCTGTCAGTTCTACTTCTACGACTTCCACTTTCTCCACAGGGAAAGTTTCCCAAATTAAGCTGGTTTTTGGTGCAAAAGAGGTACAGCTGACATTCTGGTCCATGGCATATCGGATAATGTTAAAGTTTCATCTATTTCCAGCTCTCCTTCCTCAGATTACTATGCAACTTTTCATGTTCTAGATTCTCTGAATGTATAAATAAAATTTTGAATCTTAGCTTCTCTTCTCCTAATTTTTGGATGTTTAAAATAAAGAATATCTGTACCTTCAAAAAGAGCTTTCCTAAAAAGTAGGCTAGCAATTAGACGAAAAAGAGTGGAAAGAAAAAAGTAAAACTATGTCTATTCACAGACAACATGACCTTTTGTTGAAATACTAAAGAATTGGCAGGGCGTGGTGGCTCACACCTGTAATCCCAGCACTCTGGGAGGCCGAGGTGGGCGGATCACGAGGTCAGGAGATCGAGACCATCCTGGCTAACACGGTGAAACCCTGTCTCTACTAAAAATACAAAAAAAAAAAAAAATTAGCCACGTGTGGTGGCGGGTGCCTGTAGTCCCAGCTACACGGGAGGCTGAGGCAGGAGAATGATGTGAACCCGGGAGGTGGACCTTGCAGTGAGCTGAGATTGTGCCACTGCACTCCAGCCTGGGTGACAGAGCGAGACTCTGTCTCAAAACAAACAAACAAACAAACAACAACAACAAAAAACTAAAGAATCTACTAAAACAATTATCTCTATGAAGCTATTATTGGCTGGGCGTGGTAGCTCACACCTGTAATCCCAGCACTTTCGGAGGCCAAGGTGGGCAGATCACTTAAGGTCGGGGGTTTGAGACCTGTCTGGCTAACATGGCGAAACCCTGTCTCTACTAAAAATATAAAAATCAGTCAGGCGTGGTGGCATGCACCTGTAGTCCCAGCTACTCAGGAGGCTGAGACAGGGGAATTGCTTGAACCTGGGAGGCAGAAGCTGGAGTGAGCCGAGATCATGTCACTGCACTCCAGCCTGGGGGACAGAGAGACTCCTCAAAAAACAAAACAAAACAAAAAACAAAAAACAAAACATATTATTTTAAAAAGTAGTAAGCCAGACCTTATTCCCATGTGTATGTGTGTGTGTATATATATGTATGTATATGCATATATATACACATATATACGTACATATATATGTGTGTGTGTATATATATATTTTTTTTAAACAGAGTTTTTGCTCTTGTTGCCCAGGCTAGAGTCCAATAGCGTGATCTCGGCACACCACAACCTCTGCCTCCCGGGTTCAAGTGATTCTCCTGCCTCAGCCTCCAAATAGCTGGGATTACAGGCACCCGCCACTACGCCCAGCTAATTTTGTATTTGTAGTAGAGATGGGGTTTCTCTTTTTTTTTTTTTTTTTTTTTGAGACAGAGTCTCGCTCTGTTGCCCAGGCTGGAGTGCAGTGGCGTGATCTGGGCTCACTGCAAGCTCCGCCTCCCGGGTTCCCGCCATTCTCCTGCCTCAGCCTCCCGAGTAGCTGGGACTACAGGCACCCGCCACCTCGCCCGGCTAGTTTTTCATATTTTTTTTTTTAGTAGAGATGGGGTTTCACCGTGTTAGCCAGGATGGTTTCGATCTCCTGACCTCGTGATCCGCCTGTCTCGGCCTCCCAAAGTGCTGGGATTACAGGCTTGAGCCACCACGCCCGGCCGAGATGGGGTTTCTCCATGTTGGTCAGGTCGGTCTCGAACTCCCTACTTCAGGTGATATGCCCGCCTTGGCCTCCCAAAGTGCTGGGATTACAAGCGTGAGCCACTGCACCTGGCCCATTTATATAATTAAATTACATAAAAATATTACGGAGAGACAGTAGTCTTATTTTCTAATCAAATCATTTTCCTTACTGACAAGTGTAAGACCAGGCCCTTGTAAGTGATCCCATACAACCTCTGCCTCCTGAGTTCAAGCAATTCTCCTGCCTCAGCCTCCTGAGTAGATGGGATTATAGGGGCCAGCCACCACGCCCTACTAATTTTTTTTTTTTTGAGATGGCTGAGTTCTTGCTCTGTCGGCCAGGTTGGAGTGCAGTGGCTCCATCTTGGCTCACTGCAGCCTCCGCCTCCCAGGCTCAAGCAATTCTCCTGCTTCAGCCTCCCGGATAGCTGGGATTACAGGCGTGTGCCAGCACACCTGGCTAATTTTTGTATTTTGAGTAGAGATGGGGTTTCACCATGTTGGCCAGCCTGGTCTTGAACTCCTGACCTCAGGTGATCCGCCCACCTCGGCCTCTCAAAGTGCTAGGATTACAGGCATGAGCCACCACGAGTATTGCTTTTTTTTTTTTTTTCCCGAGACGGAGTCTCACTCTGTTGCCAGACGAGTGCAGTGGCACGACCTCGGCTCACTGCAGCCTCCGCCTCCTGGGTTCAAGCAGTATTGCTCTTTTAAAAGACTGAGCTCTCTGAACTAAAACCTCTCTCAAGTAACATGTTGAAGCGGCCTATACTTTATAATATAGCACATAATCAAGATTTTCAAATGCTAAGAGTATCGAGAAATTGTGTTAAGTTTAGATCCTCTCTGTGGTCCAGATTAATGTACCCTGTTTAGCTTCAGGAGTCATTTAAACACAATTAAGGGAATCTCTGGCTCCAGGAAGCTTGAAGCGCCTCATCCATAATGCAGTAGGGAACTTGTGTCCCGAAGTGACTCAGGCCTGTTAAGAACTTAAGAAAGGCGGTCTCCATAGTTACACATATTAACAGCTGGCAAAAAGCCAAATCTGTTACATAATCCAAACTTCTAACCTAGCTGGATGTTTACAAAACTTTTCTGGAACAATTAAGATCTTACTATAAATGGTACATTTCAGCTGCAAAACCAAGCCCAGAAGGATCCAGACTCATTTTCCCACAGTCACAAACTTTCATTTAGGAAAAAGATGAAAACAAAACAAAAACAAAAAAAAATCAGGGTCTTGTTTGGAGCATTTTATTCTCTTCACTAGTTTTATATCATAATATGAATACCACAGACTAATCCAAGAGAAATGTCTCATCTGAACACTGCAGTTCCTAAAAGATAGATAGGAGATCACTAACACATTACTTTTCAGATGACAAAGGCACTTGAAAAAACAAAGAGGGCCAAGCGCGGCGCTCACGCCTGTAACCCCAGCACTTTGGGAGGCCGAGGCAGGCGGATCACGAGGCCAGGAGATTGAGGCCATCCTGGCTAATATGATGAAACCCCGTCTCTACTAAAAATACAAAAGCAAATTAGCCGGGTGTCGTGGGGGGGCGCCTGTAGTCCCAGCTACTCCGGAGGCTGAGGCAGGAGAATCGCTTGAACCCGGCAGGTGGACCTTGCAGTGAGTGAGCTGAGATCGGGCCACTGCACTCCAGCCTGGGCGACAGAGCAAGATTCCGTCTCAAAAAAAAAAAAAAGAAAAGAAAGAAAAAACAAAAAGAATGTATCTCAGCAGTTTAAACAGTAAGAACTCTGCTGGAAAATATTAAGCCAGAAGATTTTTATTTTTTTAAAAAGCAGATACCTGAAATACATATACTATTTATTACTCTGGCAAATTTAATAGCAGATGCCTGAATCTGTTAACATATTGCCTTTTTGGGCCGGGCGCGGTGGCTCAAGCCTGTAATCCCAGCACTTTGGGAGGCCGAGACGGGCAGATCACGAGGTCAGGAGATCGAGACCATCCTGGCTAACACGGTGAAACCCCGTCTCTACTAAAAAAATACAAAAAATTAGGCGGGCGCCTGTAGTCCCAGCTACTCCGGAGGCTGAGGCAGCGTAAACCCGGGAGGCGGAGCTTACAGTGAGCTGAGATCCGACCACTGCACTACAGCCGGGGCGACAGAGCAAGTCTCCGTCTCAAAAAAAAACAAAAAACAAAAAAAACAACAACATATTGCCTTTTTGCTTTTTAAGTAACTATTAAAAAAAAAAGATAGGTTCTTCAATAGAGAATATTTTTTCTTTAACAGAATAGAGAACATTTTTTCTTTGAATTTTGAAAAATAAACTTCCTATAAATAAATTCCGTTCTCTGACAAGTCTTTTAAAGTAGTATTCCCCAAATGAGTAAGACCATTAATAAGCAGACAACTTTTTTTTTTTTTTGAGACGGAGTCTTGCTCTGTCACCCAGGCTGGAGTGCAGTGGTGCGATATCGGCTCACTGCAAGCTCCGCCTCCCGGGTTCATGCCATTCTCCTGCCTCAGCCTCCCAAGTAGCTGGGATTACAGGCGCCCGCCACCATGCCTGGCTAATTTTTTGTGTTTTTAGTAGAGACGGGGTTTCACCGTGTTAGCCAGGATAGTCTCCATCTCCTGACCTCGTGATCCACCTGCCTCGGCCTCCCAAAGTACTGGGATTACAGGTATGAGCCACTGCGCCCGGCCATAAGCAGACAACTTTTAAACGAATGACCATATTATTTGCATGGGTTTTTTTTCTTTTCTTTTTTTTTTTTTTTTGAGATGGAGTCTCGCTCTGTTGCCCAGGCTGGGGTGCAGTGGCGTGATCTTGGCTCACTGCAACCTCCACCTCCCAGGTTCAAGTGATTCTCCTGCCTCAGCCTCCCGAGTAGCTGGGATTACAGGCATGTGCTGCCATGTATTTTTGTATTTTTAGTAGAGATGAGGTTTCACCATGTTGGCCAGGTTGGTCTCTAACTCCTGACCTCAGGTGATCCACCTGCCTTGGCCTCCCAAACTGCTGGGATTACAAGAGTGAGCCACTGCGCCCAGCCTTGTATGGGTTTTTGATAAACACACAGTCTTCCAAAAATGTCAACAGGAAACTAACATGGGCTTTGTAGATAAGACCAAAGCCTGTACCCTTGTTCTTGTTTGATCACTTACTAAAGACCCTCTCTGTAAACCATCGTGCTGTTAGCTTAGGGATGGTTAATGAAGAACCAGAAAGCTGTACAATAACCCAGGTGAGAGAGGATGGTGGCTTCAACCCACATGGTAGCAGCCTGTAAAGGAGCCACCCTCTCTTAAGCCATTCTAAAGCTTCCTACATTGGTATATTGTTTTTATGTAAGTCCTAAGTTACAGACTCTGCTTTTAGAACTTATTAACAGGAAAAGATACACATTTCCCCTGAAGAGTAAGTACGCTTTCTTCATATGAGAATTACGCAATATGATATTCCCCTTTTTTGGCCTCTATTAAGAGATAAAAGACTTTAAGGTTAAAAAAACCAAAAACAACCTTGTGTTTAAAAGCAGATAGTAGCTATTATAATGACAGAAGCTTTTATTATTTACATGGAGGGAGGGTGTTAAGCCCTTTATATGCAATATCTTCCTGACATACCAAAACTCATGCGTTCAATTTGTATGGAATGCTTGCTATGTGCCAGGCAACATTCTCGATGCCTGGGGATGATTTCAGTAATCAAAACAAACCAAAGTCACTACCTCCAAAGAAGTCCCATTGGAGGGGGTGGTGAAGAAGGAGAAAAGAATATAAATAAGTAAACTACACTGTATGTTGATGGATGTAAGTGTGACGGATAAAAATACAGCAGGAAAGTAGGCTGGGGTGTTGGGGAGAGTTTGATTTTAAATAGCATGTTCACTTTAGGGTCTTCCTGCAAGGCGATGACAGTGGAAGTCAGCCATGCAGACAATGTCTACTGCAAACACCCTGTGGTGGGAAATGTTCCTGGCCTTTTAAAGGAACAAAAAGGAGGCTGGAGGGGCAAAGGGGAAAATAGGAAATGAAAAGTCAAGTAATGGGAAGGGTGACAATCGTGTAGAGCCTAGTAGGCCGCAGGGATAGCTGTAGCTCTTACCCAGAGGGAGACAGCAACTCTGAACAGAGGATCTGAGCAGAGGGTTCTTTGGGTCCTCTGCTGAGAACAGACTGAGGGTAGAGGACAGCAAGCTTTCAAAACAGAGCAGTCAGGAAGCGAATGCACCAATATAGGTGAGATACAGTGGCTTCCATCAGGACAGTGGTGGAGGAAGCAGTGAAAAGGGGTCAGATTCTGTATTTATTTTAAAGATAGACTTGATAGGATTTTGCTGCAAGGTTGAGAAATAAGATCCAAGGATGACTATGAGGCTTGAGATCTGTGTAGCTGGAAAGATGAAGCTGCCTCTAACAGAGACAGCGAAGACTCTGGGAGCAGCAGGTTTTATGGAGTTCTGTTTTGCTCATGTTACTCTTGGATGGCTAATAAACATCCAAGCTGTCAAACAGGCAGCCGGATGGAGTGTGTGAGGCTCAGAGCAGAAACGCTGCCAGTTTACAGATGGTATTTTACAGCCATGAAACTAAGTGCGCCCACAGAGGGAGTGGCAGTAGCTAGAGAAGGCCAGGGTCTGGGCCCTGGACCCTCCAACAGCCAGAGGTTGTAAGGCTGCAAGACGGCAAAGGAAACAGAAGCAATAGCCACGGAGGCAGGAGGGTGTAGTCCTAGGAGTCTCTGAGCTGGGAACTGCTGCTGCCTTCGCAGAGCAGCAGCAGAGGCTCAGCCTTGTGTCTGGGGCTTGTTCGTTTCTTACTTTACTTTAGCGGCTTCAAGTCTTTCTTAGAAACAAGATGGATATACTTTGAACATGACTTTGGGCATGTCACTTAACTCTTAACCTGCATATTCTCTTCTCTAAAATAGAGGTAACATCACACCTGAGTACTAATCTGTTAAGGTTGTGAAAAATCAATGAAATACTACTACCTAAAAGGAGTTTTCTTCATAAATGTATGCACCTACTATGTACCCACAATTTTTCTAAAGTAGTCCTTTACTTGAAAGTTATTAAATACTTGTGTGACAGAATCTTTTTTTTTTTTTTTTGACATACAGTCTTATTCTATTGCCCAGGCTGGAGTACAGTGGCACAATCACAGCTCACTGCAGCCTTGGTCTCCTGGGCTCAAGGACATCCTGTCTTATGTAAATTGTGCCTAAAAGTGCTAAATGTGTGGTTTTTGCAACAGAGCACCTGCATTTTATTACCTCTTTTTCTAACATTTCCCAAATACATTTCTTTTTTTTTCTTTTTTTGAGACAGAGTCTTGCTCTGTCGCCCAGGCTGGAGTGCAGTGGCACCATCTCGGCTCACTGCAAGCTCCGCCTCCCAGGTTCACGCCATTCTCCTGCCTCAGCCTCTAAGTAGCTGGGACTACAGGCGCCTGCCACCACGCCCGGCTAATTTTTTTTTTTTTTTTTTTTTTTGAGACGGAGTCTCGCGCTGTGTCACCCAGGCTGGAGTGCAGTGGCGCGATCTCGGCTCACTGCAAGCTCCGCCTCCCAGGTTCACGCCATTCTCCTGCCTCAGCCTCCCGAGTAGCTGGGACTACAGGCGCCCGCCACCACGCCCGGCTAGTTTTTTTTTGTATTTTTAGTAGAGACGGGGTTTCACCATGTTAGCCAGGATGGTCTCGATCTCCTGACCTCATGATCCACCCGCCTCGGCCTCCCAAAGTGCTGGGATTACAGGCTTGAGCCACCGCGCCCGGCCCACCCGGCTAATTTTTTGTATTTTTAGTACAGACGGGGTTTCACCGTGTTAGCCAGGATGGTCTCGATCTCCTGACCTCGTGATCCGCCCGCCTCAGCCTCCCAAAGTGCTGGGATTACAGGTGTGAGCCACCATGCCCGGCTCCCAAATACATTTCTACACTGATAAGTAGTTTTCTTGATAAATGTCTGTCTTGAACACACTCTTGCCCAAGAATCAGTTTCAGAGATCTGAATATCATGCTCAGTTATATTCAACTCCTAAGCACAGCCTCCTGAGTAGCTGGGATTATAGGTGCATGTCAACATGCCCAGCTAATTTTTTGCATTTTTTGTAGAGATGGGATTTCGCCACATTGCCCAGGCTGGTCTCAAAACTCCTGGCTCAAGTAATCCGTTTGCATTGGCCCCTCAAAGTGCTAGAAATACAGGCATGAGCCACCGTGCCCAGCCCCGAATTTTTAAAATATGTAATAAAGTTGAGGAAATAAAGCTTAAATACAACAGCTCTTGGGTGAAAAATGCCACTTTACAAACACCTTCCTAACAAAACATTATAACTAAAATTTTACTTAATAACGCCATTGTTTGTATTTTGATATCAATAAAATAAACTGATTTTAAAAGTATTCATGCTGGGTGTGGTGGTTCACGCCTGTAATCCCAGCACTTTGGGAGGCCAAGGCAGGCGGATCACCTAAGGTCAGGAGTTCGAGCCCAGCCTGACCAACATGGAGAAACCCCATCTCTAATAAAAATACAAAATTAGCCAGGTGTGGTAGCACATGCCTGTAATCCCAGCTACAAGGCGGGCAGATCACCTGAGGTTGGGAGTTTGAGACCAGCCCGACCAACATGGAGAAACCCTGTCTCTAATAAAAATACAAAATTAGCCAGGCGTGGTAGCACATGCCTGTAATCCCAGCTACTTGGGAGGCTGAGGAAGGAGAATCGCTTGAACCTGGGAGGCAGAGGTTGTGCCGAGATTGCGCCATTGCACTCCAGCCTAGGCAACAAGAGTGAAACTCTGTCTCATAAAAAAAAAAAAAAAAAAAAAAATTAAAGTATTCATATGTAAGTGATGGCTCATTATTGTGTAGCTGTGGCTGTGTTAACCAATGAAGCCGGTGGGCCTGTAATGAAAATAGTTTGTCTTTTCTGTGGTGTGGAAGTTGTTCCTGTATTAAAACATGGAATGGCTTTTTTTTCTTTGATTTAAATTTTACTAAACAATTGCCCTAATTGACGGGAGGGAACAGATACACACAGACACACACACACACACATACACACACACATACACACACACACAGAGTATCTCTTACGGGGGGGTGGATTTACTGGAGATTAGAAAGCCATAAGAATCCAAAATGTTCTAAAATCAGAAACTTTTTGAGTGACAACATGATGGTGAAAGAAATGCAAATATTCCAAACTCCGAAATCCACATTGCTTCTGGTCCCAAGCATTTCGGATAAGTGACACTCAACCCACATATCCTGTAAAACCTAAAATGGAGAAACATTCCCATTTACCTTCCATGCTTGGCCCTGTTGACACCCACACTTTTGGGTAACAGTTCCCCAGTTACAGTAAATCCAAATTCACTAGTCATGAGTTATTTGGCAAGAGGAAGTTCATTCTGAATGTTACTGAAGTAACATTACCTGTCTCAGTTTCCTTATGTCCAAAGCACTGCATGTTCCTTAGAAGAAAGGTGTCATCAGGATACTGGCACTGCCTAAGCATGTGAAAAGGCAAAGCAGGAGGGTTCTCACTGTCCTGTCTTGTTGGGGGCCATGGACTCAGATCTGTCCTGAGAGCAAAGTGTCCCTCCACATCTCTGTGCTTCTGTCCCTCCTGTACCCACCCCCAACCTTCCTGCTCACTCAGTGTCTCCACTCCTCTTCTTAGCATTTAATTTAAAAACCTGATTCTCACCCAGGCACAGGGGCTCATGCCCGTAATCCCAGTACTTTGGGAGGCCAAGGCAGGCAGATCTCCTGAGGTCAGGAGATCAAGGCCAGCCTGGCTAACATGGTAAAACTCTGTCTCTACCAAAAATACAAAAATTAGCCAGGTATCGTGGTGCACACCTGTGATCCCAGCTACTCGGGAAGCTGGGGCAGGAGAATCGCTTGAACCCAAGAGGCAGAGGTGTCAGTGAGCCAAGATCATACCACTGCACTCCAGCTTGGGTGACAGAGTGACAATCTGTCTCAAAAAAGAAACCAAACAAACAAAAACCCCAATTCTCCTGGAGTTTTGGACACCAATCTCTCCTGTTCCCTCGCTGGGCTTCTGATGCACTCACTTGTCCTTGACATCTAGTCTTGCTATTCAGTTTTGCTCAGTAAGCTTAGATGTACCTTTACACACATTTGGCATGAATGCCCGAGTGATTCATAGTTAGGTTTTACAAACAAAAGGTACCTAAACATAAATTAAGCACTTTCCAACTCATCCTGCCTCATCTAAATTGTGCCTAAAAGTGCTAAATGTGGCTAGGTGTGGTGGCTCATGCCTGTAATCCCAACATTTTGGGAGGCCAAGGCAGGCAGATCACAAGGTCAGGAGATCAAGACCATCCTGGCTAACATGGTAAAACCCCATCTCTACTAAAAATACAAAAAAATTAGCTGGGCGTGGTGGCGGGCGCCTGTAGTCCCAGCTACTCAGGAGGCTGAGGCAGGAGAATGGTGTGAACCCAGGAGGCAGAGCTTGCAGTGAGTGAGTGGAGATCGCGCCACTGCACTCCAGCCTGGGTGACAGAGCGAGACTCCATCTCAAAAAAAAAAAAGAGTGTTAAATGTGTGGTTTTTAAAACAGAGCATCTCCATTTTATTACTTCTTTTTCTAACATTTCCCAAATAAATCTCTACACTGATAGCTTTCTTGATGAATGTCTTTCTTGAACACTCTTGCCCAAGAATCAGTTTCAAAGATTTGAATATCATGCTCAGCTAAACTCAACTATTATTTATAGAGCATCTCAAAGTACAAGGTCCTGAGCTAAAAATCAGATACTCAATCAGTTCTCTTCTGAATTTGATTTTACCTTAAGCATAGACTGATACGCCAAATTTGACTTAAGAATATTTAGCTACTTTATAGGCAAATGAATTATTTTTAACAGTAAAAATAATAAAATGGGCAGGTAGCTCAGGTATAAAACAAACTTTAAAACCCATTTTATTAAATATAACTTTCCTATACATTTAAAAATATTTCCCAATAAAAAGCAAAAAAATTGGGAGGCTGAGGCAGGCAGATCACGAGGTCAGGAGATCCAGACCATCCTGGCAAACACAGTGAAACCCTATCTCTACTAAAAATACAAAATAAATAGCCCGGCTTAGTGGCGGGTGCCTGTAGTCCCAGCCAGCTACTCGGGAGGCTGAGGTGGGAGAATCGCTTGAACCCAGGAGGCGGAGGTTGTGGTAAGCCGAGATCGTGCCATTGCACTCCAGTCTGGGCAACAAGAGCGAAACTCCATCTCAAAAAAAAGAAAAAAAAAATTTTTGTTTATTTTAAAAATATTCACGGCTGGGCATGGTGGCTCACGCCTGTAAACCCAGCACTTTGGGAGGCTGAGGTGGGCGGATCACCTGAAGTTGGAAGTTTGAGACCAGCCTGACGAACATGGAGAAACCCCATCTCTACAAAAAATACAAAATTAGCCAGGCATGGTGGCACATGTCTGTAATCCCAGTTACTCGAGAGGCTGATGTGGAAGAATCGCTTGAACCCAGGAGGCGGAGGTTGTGGTAAGCCGAGTTGGCGACATTGTACTCCAGTCTGGGTAACAAGAGCGAAACTCCGTCTTAAAAAAAAAAAATTTTGTTTCTTTTAAAAATATTTGTGGCTGGGCACGGTGGCTCACACCTGTAATCCCAGCATTTTGGGAGGCCGAGGTGGGCGGATCACCTCCAGTGAGCCAAGATCGCACCATTGCATTCCAGCTTGGGAAACAGAGCGAGATTCTTCTATCTCAAAAAAAAATAAATAAACAAAATAAATAAAATAAAATAAAATATTCACAACTCTTCTGTTGTGCAATTTAAAATTTTACTCTACCACCTCTTCATTTCCCTCAAGAGCTTTGAGCAAGAGCGACAATGTGATGCAACAATTTACACGTGGATTTTTGGTTTGCTTTGCTAGGTTTACTCTAACTACCCTGGATGATGGTCACATGTACACTGGGACCCCCGCTGCCAGGGGAGCAAGGTCACAGCTCAAAGGTATTGGTAAAGTAACCTAATTCTTAAGTTAGGACCAAGGCTATGCAAACAGAACGTCACATTTGATAAGCCTGATGAACATTCTGGGTTGACAGTGGTGGTACAGGGTGTGCAGGTGGCAGGAGCAAAGAAGACTGAATAGAGACTGAACTTACTTCAGAACCTGAAAGAGTCCAGGTGTCACAGATGTTGGTCTCACCATTCCAGCTCCACTAATGGTCCCCAGATGAACCTGAGGATAGTAGACTGTCCGGAGAGCTAATCTTGAAGACTGCAACCGCGTCTTAATGACTTCTAGTGGACAAGTGAAAATAGCACCAACTGTGCCTCCACACCTGTAAGAAGGGATCAAAGCAGATCAGAGAAGCTATACTATTCTCTACACAATGGAATGCGAAGTTTAGCTTTTCTCTCTTTAAAACTAGAACATGCTGGGCACAGTGGCTCACACCTGTAATCCCAGCACTTGGGAGGCCAAGGTGGGCGGATCATGAGGTCAGGGGATGGAGACCATCTTGGCTAAGACAGTGAAAGCCCATCTCTACTAAAAATACAAAAAAAAAAAAAAAAAATTAGCCAGGCGCGGTGGCAGGCGCCTGTAGTCCCAGCTACTCAGGAGGCTGAGGCAGGAGAATGGCGTGAACCCAGGAAGCGAAGCTTGCAGTGAGCCGAGATCGCTCCACTGCGCTCCAGCCTGGGTGACAGAGTGAAACTCCGTCTCAAAAAAAAAAAAAAAAAAAGGAAGCTAGAACACAACAGAGATTAATAAAATTAGTTGAAATTGGCCGGCTGCAGTGGCTCACACCTGTAATCCCAGCACTTTGGGAGGCTGAGGCGGGTGGATGACCTGAGGTCAGGAGTTCGAGACCAGCCAGGCCAACATGGCGAAACCCCATGTCTACTAAAAATATAAAAATTAGCCAGGCATGGTGGTATCTGCCTGTAATCCCAGCTACTCAGGAGTCAGGAGGCTGAGGCAGCGGTTGCAGTGAGTGGAGATCTCTCCATTGCACTTCAGCCTGGGCAACAGAGCAAGACTCCATCTCAAAAAAAAAAAAAAGTTGAAATCCCAGAGCTAAAGTGATAACTACTATTCCCACGTTAGCACATTCTTTGGGGCTTTCCATTCTTGCCATTTTCACCTAACCCCTTCCCAGTATCTAGGTATTCTGAGTGCCCTTTTATGGCAAATTATGTACCTGTTTCATCATTTGCAATGGCTTCATACTATCTCTACCTTATCGATTGATAAGATTTTAAACAATTTCCTACTGTTGGACATTCATGTCATTTCCAATTTCACTACCATGCTGCAATGAATACTCTAGAAAAGTATTTTTGCACATTCAAACAAAATAGTTCATTCAGGTGAATATACTATTTTGAAAATCAATATTTACCCCAATACAGACCCTTCTTAGAATTTGATTAATTACTTTTGGCCAAGCACTGTGGCTCACATCTGTAATACTACCACCCTGGGAGGCTGAGGCAGGTGGATACCTGAGGCCAGGAGTTCGAGACCAGCCTGGCCAACACGGTGAAACCCAATCTCCACTAAAAAAAATACAAAAATTAGCTGGGTCTGGTGGCGCCTGCCTATAATGCCTGTAATTCCAGCTACTGAGGAGGCTGAGGCAGGAGAATAGCTTGAATGTGGGAGGCGGAGGTTGCAGTAAGCCAAGATTGTGTCACTGCACTCCAGCCTGGGTGACAGAGCAAGACTGTCTTTAAAAAAAAAAAAAAAATCTGATTAATCACTTTCAACAATGAAGTCCTTGTGTTTCCCTCATTCACAACTAATCAGTTAATCCTGTGTTTTCACCTCGCACACTGTCTCTCTGGATCAGGGTTCCCCTAAGCCAATCATTTGAGTATTACCCTTATAACATATTCATATCGAGATATTACCTGAATTACTATTAAATATTTTTCTTCAAGACAACTCACTTATTTATCCTAAAATACTTAACATCCATCATCTCTTAAACAATACTACCAGTGAAATAACATGTTTGATGGGCTAGTTATAATTAACAATGTCAAGGGCCATAGACACATCCTCACCCATGCCTACGCCTCACTCTGAAAAACATCGTTCTATAATCTGATGATTTCCTCAAGATCCACACCTAGGGCCTTACTTATCTTTCCATCCCTGGCATCAGGGCTCAACAAGTTCCTAAACAGTATTTACTAAGCAAATGAATTATTCAACTGAGATTTCAAGGAAAATGTCTTCCAAGATTTCTAAGTATTTGAAAAAAAGTATTTCTCACTAGACTGGGAGCTCCTTGGAGAAAAGCAGTTCATACATTCTTGCAACTAGAGTATACCAGGCACCTGGCATAAAATAGGTGGGTCAATAAAAATGATAGAGCACCAGCATCTCCGCCTGGGAAAAGTAACAACAGGAAGGAAAAACAGGCCTGGACATATAGAATGTTTATGCAGTTTCCCTATTCCACGAGAGGCAAATGTTGGAAATCTAGAAGCAAACCTAGTACCTAACACAGACTCTGAAAGTAATGAATGAAGTAAAATCCCCATGAGGGATTATTTTATTTATTTACCTATTTATTCTGGGGGGACAGTTTCACTCTGTCACCCAGGCTGGGAGTGCAGTGGTGCGATCTCAACTCACTGCAACCTCCGCCTCCTGGGTTCAAGCAATTGTCGTGCCTCGGCCTCCTGAGTAGTTGGGACTACAGGTCTCAGCTGTATTTTTTAGTAGAGACAGAGTTTCACCATGTTGGCCAGGCTGGTCTTCAACTCCTGACTTCAAGTGATCTACCCGCCTTGGCCTCCCAAAGTGCTGGGATTACAGGCGTGAGCCACACGCCTGGCCTATTTTTATTTTTAATCAAGTTGTGGGCGTAGCTTAATACTGGTCTGTGTAATTTGCTCTAAGCACTAGAATATATCTAAAGAAAATAGGCTATAATAAGAAATATTTAAAAAAAGATAGAAGTGGCCGGGTATGGCAGCTCATGCCTGTAATCCTAGCACTTTAGGAGGCCGAGGAGTGTGGAGCACTTGAGCTCAGGAGTTGGAGACCAAGCCTGGACAACAGGTCGAAACCCTGTCTCTACCAAGAATACGCATTAAAAAATTAGCTGGGTTTGGTGATGTGCACCTGTAGCCCCAGCTACTCGGGAGGCTGAGGTGGGAGGATGGCTTAAGACCAGGAGGCAGAGGTTGCAGTGAGCTGAGATCGTACCACTGCACTCTAGCCTGGGTGACAAAGCCAAGACTCAGTCTCAACAAATAAATAAATAAATAATAAAAATTAAAATGTTAGACGTAAAAACTTTCTAACCCATGTCTATTCATACAAAATATTCTTACCTGTCATAATAACCACATGCCTAAAAAGTATAACATTTAAAGATCCTGAAAAACTTACCAGCAACATAGTAAAATAAAGAAATATCTGAAATCTATTTGTGTTCAATAACGTAACTCCAAATCATTGAAAAAAAGAGCTTCTGGGTAAATCTTTTCATCAGAAAGCCAGTAAGTTCAAATACCATACAGGTCAACCACCTTTGCTTTGTCCCTAAGGAAACTGCACTCATTACTTTGGCCAACTGTCATCCAAGTCTATGCCGCTAATCAAAGGATGGTATGTTTGTCCAAAACAGCAAATGCCCTAGTAACAGTGAATCAGTGACCTCTTTCAAGGTGGCAGGCCACACTCACTTTTTTTTTTTTTTTAAAGAGAGAGGGTCTTGCTCTGTTACCCAGGCTGGAGTCCATCTCTACAAAAATAAAAACAAATTAGTCAGGTGTGGTGGTGTGCACCTGTAGTCCCAGCTACTTAGGAGAATCACCTGAACCCAGGGAGGTCAAGGCTGCAGTGAGCTGAGATGATACTACTGCACTCCAGCCTGGGTGAGACCACATCTCAAAAAAAAAAAAAAAAAAAAAAGTATATATATAAATAAGTCGGGCATGGTGGCTCACACCTGTAATCCCAGCACTCCGGAAGGCCAAGGTAGGCAGATTACTTGAGGTAAGGAGTTTGAGAGACCAGCCTGACCAACATGGTGAAACCTTGTGTCTACTAAAAATACAAAAATTAGCTGGGCATGGTGGCAGGTTCCTGTAATCCCAGGTACTCAGGAGGCTGAGGCAGGAGAATCGCTTGAACCTGGGAGGCAGAGGTTGCAGTGAGCCGAGATTGCACAACTGCACTCCAGAGCAAGACTCCGTATCAAAAAAAAAAAAAAAAAAAAAAAGGTTTGTGATGTACTGGAGGCCTTGGTGAATGTTATTTCATTGTAGATGGCGTTCAACCTACTATGAGTCTCAACACTGGGAATTCTCAATGATCCCACCCGCAGTTCATCCACCCATCTCTTTTCTGCCTTACTTGCCCTGGGGAGCCTGTGGGCAGAACTAGGTGTCTTCCCTTCCTTTGGTCCCCATGCTCCTTGACATCAAGGCAATGGGACCTCTAGGAGTTAACAAGATTGGCTCAAAGTGGGAGTCACTGAGTGTCCTTCCCAAGCACACCACCCAGTTCCTTCTTATCCTGTTGGCTTGGGGTGATGCATCAGCCTCTCACTTGTAGGAGGCATCTGGCCACAGAGTAAGCTACCAGTCTCCCTGTCTTACAAGCTCTCTCAGTCTGTAGCCCAGACCTACTAAGGGCCGGGGATAGAGTTGGGGACAATAATAGGAAAATCCTCTCTGCCCACAGGCCCCAGTGTTGACACCCACAACCGTTCTTCTCTCATAAACAGTCTGGTCAATGGCAGCAGGGCAGGTTCTTCCACCTAAGTCTTAGACTAGGATCCTCTTGGTTCATCTGAGGGCTCCAGTAGCCAGTGCTCAGACAGTTGGAAAAGTCATATTCAACCACCAGTTACATGCTGACACAGCATTAGCCTCACATAGTTGGAAAATTAACTAATCTGACTGGGAAGCAGTATTTTAGACAAGGAATCTCCAAACTGGGTTACATACTCTTAAGAGATGTGCACCATGACCTACTGGCATACAGAAAGAAATAACATTTTGTTTATAACCTCCACCATTTAATTTCTATTTTGTTTGTTTTTTGTTTTTGAGACAGAGTCTCACTCTGTCACCCAGGCTGGAGTACAGTGGCGTGATCTTGGCTCACTGCAACCTCTGCCTCCCAGGTTCAAGCGATTCTCATGCCTCAGCCTCATGAATATCTGGAATTATAAGTGTGTGCCAACCATACCTGGATAATTTTTGTATTTTTAGTAGAGACAGGGTTTCACCATGTTGGCCAGGCTGGTCTTGAACTCCTGACCTCAGGTGATGCACCCGCCTGGGCCTCCCAAAGTACTGGGTTTATAGGCATAAGCCACCGCGCCCAGCCCATTTAATTTCTATTTTGTGTATAGGTCTTATAATATGTATCAAAGTAATAGGGTAATATAATTATACATAAGATATGCACAAACATTTTAATCATAGCAGTGTATGATTAAAGTTTGAAGGCCATGGCTGGGCACAGTGACTCACACCTGTAATCCCAGCACTTTGGGAGGTCAAGGCAGGCAGACTGCTTGAGCTCAGGAATTCTGAGACCAGCTTGGGCAACATGGTGAAAACCCATCTCTATAAAAACTACAGAAATTAGCCAGGCATGGTGGCATGCGCCTGTAGTCCCAGCTACTCTAGTTTCAGCTACCTAGCTACTCCGGAGGCTGAGGTGGGAGGATCGCTTGAGCCTGGCAGGTCAAGGCTGCAGTGAACAATGATCATACGCCTGCACTCCAGCCTGAGTAACAGAAAGGGAGAAAAAAAAAAAAAAAAAACCCAAAACAAAATAAACAAGAAACCCACAAAAACTTAAAAAAATAAAATAAAACTTTGAAGGCCACTATTCTAAACCAGTAGTTCTCAATTGGGGCAATTTTGTCCCCACCCCAGTAACAAAATGTCTGAAGACATTTTGGGTTTTGAAATGGGAGAGAGGGTGTTATTCGTATCTAGTGGGTAGAGGCCTGGGATGCTGCTAAACATCCTACAATACGCAAGACAGCCCATCTCTCACAATCAATCATCCAACCAAAGTTGAGAAACCCTGCTCTAGACCAATAAAATGGGTACTATTTGAAGACCATATAATGGATTGGTGGCACTGCTGGTTGCCTCCCCAGCATCCATCCCCCTCTTCCTCTGTCTTAGCAAGATCCCTCATTTCTTTTTTTTTTTTGAGATGGAGTTTCGCTCTTGTTGCCCAGGGTGGCGCAATCTCAGCTCACTGCAACCTCTGCCTCCTGGGTTCAAGCAATTCTCCTGCCTCAGCCTCCTGAGTAGCTGGGATTACAGATATGCACCACAATGCTTGGCTAATTTTTGTATTTTTTTTTTTTTTTTTGAGACAGAGTCTCGCTCTGTCGCCCAGACTGGAGTGCAGTGGCGCAATCTCGGCTCACTGCAAGCTCCACCTCCCGGGTTCCCGCCACTCTCCTGCCTCAGCCAACCAAGTAGCTGGGACTACAGGTGCCCGCCACCACGCCTGGCTAAGTTTTTGTATTTTTAGTACAGACGGGGTTTCACTGTGTTAGCCAGGATGGTCTCGATTTCCTGACCTCGTGATCCACCGGCCTCGGCCTCCCAAAGTGCTGGTATTACAGGCGTGAGCTACCGCACCCGGCCCAATTTTTGTATTTTTAATAGAGACGGGGTTTCACCATGTTGGCCAGGTCGGTCTCAAAACTCCTGACTCAGGTGATCTGCCCACCTTGGCCTCCCAAAGTGCTGGGATTATAGGCATGAGCCACTGCACCTGGCCAAGATCCCCAATTTCTTAAGCCACACAGTGTGGACAGGATTGAACTCATGTCTAGTTTTGGCCTGACTCACTGAAGCCCGTCCATGTCATAACATCCACTTTGCCTTGTAATCTGTTTAGGGATGGGCATATGATTTCAGCCCGAGTACTCAGCATAATTTCCCTGGGAGTAATGACTGGTTTAGAGCAAGGGGTACATGTCTTAGTGCGTCCAGAATTACCCTGAAGACTTGCTCAATGGTGGGAGAAATACAAGGAGCTGCTACTGGAAGCCCTTCTGTGGCTAGCAGGGCCAGCCTTACAATGAAGCAGGTTACTGGAGGCCAAGCGGGCATGGGTGGGCCCCTCCTGGTGACACTGACGAACTGCTCAGCTAAGCCCTCTCCTTAAGCCTGCGCTCCTTCTAGAGTTCAGGTTTTTGTACCCATAATCAAGCCAGTTTGAAGTTGAATCTTCTATTACTTGCAACTGAATGCCCCCTAAACGAGCCTAGTCAAAAAAAAAATGTATACCTAAACTTTTCTTTTTTTTTTTTGAGACGGAGTCTCGCTCTGTCGCCTGGGCTGGAGTGCAGTGGCCGGATCTCAGCTCACTGCAAGCTCCGCCTCCCGGGTTCACGCCATTCTCCTGCCTCAGCCTCCCGAGTAGCTGGGACTACAGGCGCCCGCCACCTCGCCCGGCTAGTTTTTTTGTATTTTTTAGTAGAGACGGGGTTTCACCATGTTAGCCAGGATGGTCTCGATCTCTTGACCTCGCGATCCGCCCGTCTCGGCCTCCCAAAGTGCTGGGATTATAGGCTTGAGCCACCGCGCCCGGCCTACCTAAACTTTTCAAGAAAGCAGTTAAAGAGTTTTGGCCAGGCGCGGTGGCTCAACCTGTAATCCCAGCACTTTGGGAGGCCAAAACGGGCGGATCATGAGGTCAGGAGATCGAGACCATCCTGGCTAACACGGTGAAACCCCGTCTCTACAAAAAATACAAAAAACTAGCCGGGCGAGGTGGCGGGCGCCTGTAGTCCCAGCTACTCGGGAGGCTGAGGCAGGAGAATAGCGTAAAACCGGGAGGCGGAGCTTGCAGTGAGCTGAGATCCTGCCACTGCACTACAGCCTGGGCGACAGAGCCAGACCCCGTCTCAAAAAAAAAAAAAAGAGTTTTACTAATATAAATAATCTTCCAAAGGCCAGTTGGGACTTATGCTTGTCTTAACAGTTCTGAGTAAACATCCTGGACGTTAATTTAATTTTGCTCCTAAGTTAACAGTGTTCTAGTCAGTCACTGATGCCAAAGTGCAGAGAAAATTCTCTGTGGGGCCGGGCACGGTGGCTCATGCCTGTAATCCCAGCACTTTGGGAGGCCGAGGCAGGCGGATCACGAGGTTAGGAGATCGAGACCATTCTGGCTAACACGGTGAAACCCTGTCTCTACTAAAAATACAAAAAATTAGCCGGGCATGGTGGTGTGCGCCTGTAGTCCTAGCTACTCGGGAGGCTGAGGCAGGAGAATGGCATGAACCCAGGAGGTGGACCTTGCAGTGAGCTGAGATTGCGCCACTGCACTCCAGCCTGGGTGACAGAGCGAGACTCCGTCTCAAAAAAAAGTAAAAGAAATTTATTTGTGGGATATTCCATTCATAGCAAACATCTGAAGGATTTGAATCCAGTGGCAGGAAGGCTAGTAACAGTGGTTAAACTACATGTCTAAAAGTAGTCACAAGGGATACTCTTGGAAGTCTATTTGACTAATTTTCTAAAAAGAAACTACGAATTGAAGTTTTTCTGCACCTTTTACGTTTTTAACTACGTATTCCCTTTCTTTTTCTTAGATGGAGTCTTACTCTGTCATCCAGGCTGGAGTGCAGTGACGTGATCTTGGCTCACTGCAACCTCCGCCTCCCAGGTTCAAGCGATTCTCCTGCCTCAGCCTTCCAAGTAGCTGGGGTTACAGGCCTGCGCCACCATGCCCAGCTAAAATTTTTTTGTATTTTTAGTAGAGATGGGATTTCACCATGTTGCCAGGCTGGTCTTGAACTCCTGACCTCAAGAGATCCACCTGCCTCGGCCTCCTTTTAAAGTGTTAGAATTGGCCAGGCGAGGTGGCTCACGCCTGTAATTCCAGCACTTTGGGAGGCCGAGAGGGGTGGATCACGAGATCAGGAGTTCAAGACCAGCCTGGTCAAGATGGTGAAACCCCATCTCTACCAAAAATACAAAAAAAAAAAAAAAATTGCCAGGCACAGTGGCAGGCGCCTATAATCCCAGCTACTCAGGAGGCTGAGGCAGGAGAATCGCTTGAACTCGGAGGGCGGAGGTTGCAGTGAGCCAAGATCTCACCACTGCACTCCAGCCTGAGCAACAGAGTGAGACTCCATCTCAAAAAAAATAAAATAAAATAAAATAAAATAAAGTGCTGGGATCACAGGTATGAGCCACCACACCTGGTCTATGTATTCCTTTTCTTAAAAGATAAAAATAGGCTCCCCTTGAATCGCTTGAACCCGGAAGGCGGAGGTTGTTGTGAGCCGAGATCACACCACTGCACTCCAGCCTGGGCAACAAGAGCAAAACTCCGTCTCAAAAAAAAAAAAACAAAAAAAAACCCCACTCCCCTCCCCATTCCTCTATCTTCTCTCATTATTCCTTTCCAAAATTGAAGTCTTATATTTATTACATGAAGATATAGTTAACCTTCTAATCCTTTTACACCCATGCCGCCCTAGTTTAATTTTTCCCCTTGTGGCTTAGGCACCTCACCTCCAGTTGACAGCAGAGTAAAACTACAACATTACTACTATAATATATACTGGGATTTTTAAGAAGTATCTTTATGTGATCAGAAGTCATAAAATTTTAAATTATGCACACAGAATTGTGCTTTTTAACTCTGAGTTTAAACTATCAAGGAAAATTTGTAAAAACCAACTGTCTTCAACAAGAGCCTCTGTTCCCTATGCATACATGCATATCAGGCACTAAAACCAAGGTCTGTATGCTTTTTCTGATAATAATCACTACCCCGCTGATGGTAAACTGCTTGCCAGGCTCACAGCTTATCCACATTCTGCCAACAAATGATACTGCCAGACATCCTGCAATCCTAATCTTTGGAGGTTTGGTAACCGCCATTTCACCTGCTACCTCTATCGTGCTATTTGAAAAACACGAGGTGCTTTTCTGTATACACTGTAAATTTTTGTAAAGTTTTACTTGAAACCTGGCATTGGCTGGGCTCGGTGGCTCACGCCTGTAATTCCAGCACTTTGGGAGGCTGAGGTGGGCAGGTCACCTGAGGTCAGGAGTTCGAGACCAAACTGGCCAACATGGTGAAACCCAGTCTCTACTAAAAATACAAAAAATAGCAGGGCGTGGTGGTGCGTGCCTGCAATTCCAGCTATTTGGGAGGCTGAGGCACGAGAATTGCTTGAACCCAGGAGGTGGAGGTTGCAGTGATGGCACCGAGATGGCACTGCACTCCAGCCTGGGTCATAGAGAGAGACGCTTCTTCAAAAAAAAGAAGAAGAAAAAAAAAGTAACCATCACCCAATAAAGATTTAATTTGTAGGGAAAAGTACCTGAGTACACCTGGCAACAGCTGCCCATACTAGGTGGGAAAACTGAATTTTGAAAATATCTGCATTTTATTATAGTTTAATTTTTTTGTTTTGTTTTTTTTTTTTTCTTCTGAGATGGAGTCTCTCTCTCTCTGTCCCCCAGGCTGGAGTGCAGTGGAGCGATCTCGGCTCACTGCAACCTCCGCCTTCCAGGTTCAAGCGATTCTCCTACCTCAGCCTCCGAAGTAGCTGGGATTACAGGCGCGTGCCACCAAGCCCAGCTAATTTTTGTATTTTCAGTACAGATGGGGTTTTGCCATGTTGGCCAGGCTGGTCTTGAACTCCTGACCTCAGGTGATCCACCTGCCTCAGCCTCCAACAGTGCTGGGATTACAGGCGTGAGCCACCGCGCCTGTCCTAGTTTAAGATCTTAAAGAGATACCATATTCCCATCAAAATACATTTTAAAGGCTAGGATGACGAAACAAAAAAGCATGCCATAAAAATAAGACCCAAAGCAACTAATCCAGGATCAACCTCTAAATCTAAGGACAGCTTAGCCCAGCTATTTCAGGTACTGGGTAGATCTAAATGGGCACTGTGCTATGTGAAGTGCCTGCCCAGCATATGAAGGACATCACTAACACTAACAGAACCAGAACCCCCATGCTATTTGATGGGGAAATTTATACGATTTTCGTCTTCAGCAAATCAAGCCTACACACAGAAGGGCCACCTCAGAGCACTTCTGTGTTCTTCTTGACGAGGTGGTTTAAACAATAGAAAAGGAATGACAGGCCTGGGTCCAGTGGCTCGCACCTGTAATCCCAACACTTTGGGAGGCTAAGGTGGGCGGATCACCTGAGGACAGGAGTTTGAGACCAGCCTGGCCAACATGGTAAAACCCGTCTCTACTAAAAATACAAAAACTAGCCAGGCATAGTGGCATGTGCCTTTAATCCCAGCTACTAGGGAGGCTGAGGCAGGATAATTGCTTGAACCCGGAAGGTGGAGGCTGCAGTGAGCCAAGAATGTGCCACTGCACTCCAGCCTGGGTGACAGAGAATCCATCTAAAAAAAAAAAAAAAAAAAAAAAAGACAGGTTTTGTACAATAAAATGTGCTTGAGTACTTTCTTTCTTTCTTTTTTAATTTTTTTTTTAAACAATATCACCCAGATGTGAGGGTAAGATGGAAGAAAGCAGAAGACAGCAGAAACCCTAAAGGCAGTAAACATCAAATAAATAAGGTAAGCTCATGCAGAACTCACTCACCCTGAAAGACAGTTTATGAATGTGCTGTGTAGGTACCAAAAACCTTAAAAACCTTTGACTCAGCAATTGTACTTGTACTGGTTTATTTAAAGGAAATAAAGCACACATGTAGACATAAGGATGTCTAGGTATTTATAATGGCAAAAAAATTAGCAATGATAGGAGATTAGAAAGAAATTACTTAATCGACCAGGTGTGGTGGCTCATGCCTGTAATCCCAGCACTTAGGGAAGTAAGGCCCAGGTAGGCAGATAATCTGAGGTCAGGAGTAGGAGACCAGCCTGGGTAACATGGTGAAACTCCGTCTCTACTAAAAAAAATTAAAAAATTAGCCAGGCGTGGTGGCGCACACCTGTAATCCCAGCTATTCAGGAGGCTGAGGCAGGAGAATTGCTTGAACCTGGGAGGCAGAGGTTGCAGTGATCTGAGATCACACCACTGCACTCCAGCCTGGGCAACAAGAGTGAAACTCTGTATCAAAAATAAATAAATAAAAATAAAATAAAACACTTTTTCAGGCAGGGCGTGGTGGCTCACACCTGTATAATCCCAGCACTTTGGGAGGCCAAGGTGGGTGGATCACCTGAGGTCAGGAGATCGAGACCAGCCTAGCCAACATGGCAAAACCCCATCTCCACTAAAAATACAAAAATTAGCTGGGCGTAGTGGCACACACCCCAGCTACCTGGGAGGCTAAGGCACGCAAATCGAATCGCTTCAAACCAGGAGGCGGAGGTTGCAGTGAGCAGAGATTGCACCACTGCGCTCCAGCCTGGGCGACAGAGTGAGGCTCCTTCTCAAAACAAAACAAAACAAAAAAAAAAGAAAGAAACGCTTGTTCAGTATCATTAATTTGCAACAGTATTAAACTTATTTGCTGTTATAGTTTCCAATGGCTATTCAATAAACAAGAGAAATGTGACAGATTTTTAAAGTAGGGGCTCTGACTTTTCAAAGGAAGTGCACCTCGTTTTTTGGAAACACGCCAGCTTAACAACAGTGGCGTGGCAACTAGTTACTTGGAGCAAAGCAGCACATATTCCACCGAAGTAGGTGGGACCTCTGGGTGGATTCATTTTAACCATACAATACAGCCATTTTACACTCAGCTCCTTTCATGTTCTTCCCTAACAGAAAGTGAAGTAAAATATTTTAGGCTAGTGAGAGTGGATCAAAATCCAATTAGTTACTCTGAAAACATCCTTTTGGAAGCTGTCCTTTCTTTCTTGAATCTCAAACTGCTGCCAATACAGGAAGGGAAACTTGTTAAATACAATGGCTTCAGGCGATATCCTAATAAACTACCTACATCGTAATCAAGTAGGAGAACTCTGCTGGCCACTGCAGATTTACTCCATCACAAGGTAAAAGGCTGCCCTAGCAGGAGAATCTGGCAGCCAGAGGGCACAGTGAAGGGTACAGAGGGAGATTCAACAAGACAGGGTCATCCATTTCACAGTGCGCCTCAACAGAGGTTTCTCCACAATCAACTCTCCTGGCCTGGAATACAAAGAAAAAATTTAAAAGACCACCTCACTGGCCGGGCGCGGTGGCTCACGGCTGTAATCCCAGCACTTTGGGAGGCCAAGGCAGGCGGATCACGAGGTCAGAAGATCGAGACCATCCTGGCTAACACTATGAAACCCCGTCTCTACTAAAAATACAAAAAATTAGCCAGGCGTGGTGACGGGCGCCTGTAGTCCCAGCTACTCGGGAGGCTGAGGCAGGAGAATGACATGAACCCGGGAGGCGGAGCTTGCAGTGAGCCGAGATTGCGCCACTGCACTCCAGCCTGAGTGACAGAGACTCTGTCTCAAAAAAAAAAAAAAAAAACAAAAAAAAAACCACACACAACAAAACAAAAACCACCTCATTAAAAACAGTAAGTCAAAATCACTGAGCAGAAATTCTTTTTTTTTTTTTTTTTTTTTTGTTGAAATCTTCCTCTTTAGCTTAAAAAAACGTGGGAAACAAAAAAAAAAAAAAAAAATGGCCAACTTGTTTAAAATTCCCAAGAAAGACAAATTTATATAGAGTGGCTTAATTTAAGAAAGCTTCCCCCTTGTGTTACTCTGAAAGGAAGTCTCAGTCTGGCGTGGTGGCTCACGCCTGTAATCCTAGCACTTTGGGAGACCGAGGCGGGCGGATCACGAGGTCAGGAGATAGAGACCATCCTGGCTAACACGGTGAAACCCCGTCTCTACTAAAAATACAAAAGGTTAACGGGCGCCTGTAGTCCCAGCTACTCTGGAGGACTGAGGCAGGAGAATGGTGTGAACCCGGGAGGCGGAGCTTGCAGTGAGCCGAGATGGCGCCACTGCATTCCAGCCTGGGAGATGGAGTGAGACTCTGTCTCAAAAAAAAAAAAAAAAAAAAAAAAAAAAAAATTAGTCGCACGTGTTGGCGGGGGCCTGTAATCCCAGCTACTCGGGACGCTGAGGCTGGAGAATCCCTTGAACCCAGGAGGCGGAGGTTGCAGCGAGCCCAGAGATCGCACCACTGCACTCCAGCGTGTGCGACAAAAGAAGACTCCCTTTCAAACCAAACAAAACAAAGGGCCGTGCGCGGTGGCTCTCGCCTATAATCCCAGCACTTTGGGAGGCCGAGGCAGGCGGATCACCTGAGCTCAGGAGTTCGAGACCAGCCTCAACATGAAGAAACCCCGTCTCTACTAAAAATACAAAATTAGCCGGGCGTGGTGGTGCATGCCTATAATCCCAGCTACTCGGGAGGCTGAGGCAGGAGAATTGCTAGAACCTGGGAGGCGGAGGTTGCGATGAGCCAAGACCACACCATTGCGCTCCAGTCTGGGCAACAAGAGCGAAACTCCATCTCAAAACAACAACAACAACAACAACAAAAAACACAAAGGAGTCTCAATGGAGACATGGAGGGAAGGGTTGCAAGGGAATGACAGGGAAGAGATGAATGATAAACTCTTCCTATCTATGAAGACCCACCAAAGTTTTTGGTTAAAGTAACCTGGTGACTGCCCACAATACAAGCACAAAAAAGGTCAGGGACGCTTTCATCAATCATCTTCGAAGGTAAGTTTCTCAACCATTGTTGTAAGGAACATATCCAGGTAGGAATCCAGGCTGCAACTAAACTACTCAAGCCAAGATGATCATCCAGGTTAAACTATTTTATGCAAAATATCCTACACTCAAAAATTGCTGTGCCAGGCCCATGAGGTCCTCAAATTAAGACCCCAAACATCTGGAAGACTCCGAAAGGACCCCAAGCCACCGGCTGTGATAAAGGAAAAAAGAAAATTACTAATACTCAAAAACATTTTACCTTCTCGCAGGGGGGAGGAGGAGGAAGGGGAGAGGTGGTGGGGGCAGGGAGGTAAAAATCATCTCCCTTCCTAACCGCAGAACTCAACCTCCTAAAAATGCATTGTCTCCGCTGGAAAAAAGGTGCCTGATCATAGACCTAATGCAGCTTTCAAAACAAGGAACACCTTACAATTCTGCGGTCTCCGGCGTTGGAAGCGTCCACCAGCCGGCGAGAAGTGTCTCAACACACCTTCCAGACCTCATATTAGTCCGGGTCCCAGGCTTAGCCATCCCGCGTGTGGCCGCCAGCATCACCGTTCCCCAGCACCATCCAGGCCTTGCTGGCGTCCAACGTCCGCAGACCGTTTTGCCCGTCCGGATGACCTCCCGCACTGCCCTGAGGAACCTCGGGCACACCCGAGCATCAGCGATCCTGCCCCGGGCTCTGAGGCACTGCGCTTCGGGGAAGGCCCCGGGAGAAGGGGGCGGGGGAGGGGGACCGCGCCACAGCGTCCAGGCAGGACCGCCGCCGAGCAACACTCACCGACCACTGACTGTTCAGAATGGGAAAAAGCTGGGGACGCCGCGGGGACGACGGGCGGCGGGGCACAGCCGCCCTGGGGGCTGCGGTCCGGATAGGGGGTGAGGAAGGCCCGACCCCCTCCCTTGGCCCTGCCCACCAGCCCCCGACGCCGGGACTTCCTCCTCCCGGGCGCCGGCGCCGTAGCCCGGGGAGGGCCGGTAACCGCCGCGGGAGGCTGGGACCGCGCCCGGGGCGAAGGCCGAGGGGACCGTAGGCGGCGGGGCGCGCGGCTGGGCCCGGAAACTCACCCGCCGGCGAAGAGGTGAAGCAGCGTGTTCTCCTTCTGCTGGCCGCCCGTCGCCATGGCCGCGCCGGCTCCGCGGCCCGTCGCCGCCCGGTGGCGAGAGCGCGTGGCGGCTCGAGGGATGCGCGAGGTCGCGGGTCGTGTCTCCCCGCTGCCCTCAGGGGCCTGCCGGCAACGCCTCCATGCGCGCGCGGGCCCCAACGCCCGGCTCTGCTCGGCCCGCGCCCTCCGCGGCGTGGCCGCCGGCGCCTCACCGGCCTCTGAGGCGCGAGCCTGGCGGGGAGAGAGAGCCCGGCGCGCGGCCGTCACGTGGCGGGGGCCGGGCCGTGACGACACGCGGCGCGCGAGTCTGGGGCGGGGCGTGACGGGGGTGTGGGCCCAAATCTCGAGCGCCCATTGGTTAGGAAGCATATGTGGGCGGGGAGTTTGCGCAGCTCTGGGGCGGAGCCAGCCCCGAGCGGATGACTGGGGAGAGGGGCTGGCCTAGGCCGGAGCGTGGAGGCAGTGGAAACTAGCTGTGACTGCCTGGTCCTCGCTCCTCAGAGAAGCCTCGCGAGGCCCTAGGCCTTGCCTTATTTTAAAAGTTTACTTTGTGATATTTACGTGTGCAAAAGGTGTACAAATTACGTGTTACATCTCACACCTCTGTACTCACCACCCCGTTTAAGGAAAAAAAACCCAGAATCTAAAAAACCGTAACCTAAACAGCCTCAAATAATCAGTGAGGCCCTGCTCTGTGGCTCACGCCTGCAATCCCAACACTTTGGGAGGCCAAGGCGGGCGGGCGGATCGCCTGAGGCCAGGAGTTACAGACCAAGCTGGCCAAGATAGCGAAACCGTGTCTCTACTAAAAATACAAAAGTTAGCTGGAGAAGGCGAGGCGGCGCACCCCTGTCATCTCAGCTACTTGGGTAGCTGAGGCTGGATAATCGTTTGAGCCCGGGAGGCGGAGGCTGCGGTGAGCCCAGATCGTGCCACTGAACTCCAGCCTGGACGACAGAGCGAGATTCTGTCTCAAATAATTAATAATCATTATCATTATGTGTATTTTTCATCTCCTTATAAGTAGTATTATATGCTGCGCATATTTTGCAGTAGGGTTTTTGCTTCTTTTCTGATCATCTCCAGCCCAGACCTAGATATCCAAACAGCTTCTCTCAGGCTATGTCCCTGGGTCATTGTCATACTCAGCCTGACATCGTCTAATCTCCAGGTCTCCCCCAGATGGAGTCTTCCCTGGCCGCCTTTGCAGAGCAGTCTGTCACATGACTATAGAACCAGGCTTCTGCAGTTTGTTGATTTATTTAAGTTGTCCTTCCCATACAGGAATGTAAGCTTCAGGAGAGCAGGGACCTTCTTTCTTTTGTTCACGGTTGTTCCTGACATGGTACCTGCCACCTAGTAATGCCCAAGGAGCTAATGAATAAAGCTCCCAAACTGAACTTATCATTCTTCCCCTCCCCCAAACCTGCTCTGCCTCTCCTATTTCCTGTCCTGGCAGTGACACCACCGACTGTACAGGCACCAGTGCCAGAAGCTTTCCTGTTACCTTGGACTATGTCTCTCTGTTTCTCTCTCAACAGCCCACCATTCACCTGTAGAGCGTACCAACCCTTTCTCTTCCGTCTCTCAGAGCTCCAGAAAGCTGTACCTTGACCAGAACTGGCAGTTAGAAGTCCTGTGTGTAAACAGAGAGAGTTTAAGTAGGAGGGAATTGTGTGGAAACAGGCGAGCTAGCAATCCAATCTGTATTTGATTGCTGGGACTCTTTAAATAAAAACAGCTCTTAGGCGCAGTCCTCCAAAATGCAAATACAGTGATTACCATTAAACCAATTGCTCCCAGGCCTAGGAGAAGGGGAAACCATACCAGGACATGAAGTATCTGACAAAAAGAAGTAAAGAAAACCCGGCACAGCAGTTCATGCCTGTCATCCCAGCACTTTGGGAGGCTGAGAAGAGCGGATCACTTGAGTCCAGTAGCTCAAGACCAGCCCAGGTAACGGGGCAAAACCCTGTCTCTATAAAAGAAAAAAAAAAAAGTAAAAATAAATAATTTTTTATTTTTATTTTTTAAATTTTTATTTAGTTAGTTAGTTATTTAGTTATTTATTTATTTTGAGATGGAGTCTTTCTCTGTCATCCGGGCTGGAATGCAGTGGTGTGATCTCGGCTCACTGCAACCTCTGCCTCCTGGATTCAAGCGATTCTCCTGCCTTAACCTCCTGAGTAGCTGGGATTACAGGCACATGCCACCCGGCTAATTTTTGCATTTTTAGCAGAGACAGGGTTTCACCATGTTGGCCAGGCTGGTCTCAAACTCCTGACCTTGTGATCCGCCTGCCTCGGCCTCCCAAAGTGCTGGCATTACAGGCGTGAGCCACCGCGCCTGGCCTGTTTTGTTTCTTTGTTGGTTAGTTTTTTCGAGATGGAGTTTCACTCATGTTGCCCAGGCTGGAGTGCAATGGCACGATCTCAGCTCATTGTAGCCTCCACCTCCTGGGTTCAAACAATTCTCTTTCCTCAGCCTCCCAAGTAGCTTGGATTACAGGCATGTGCCACCACACCTGGCTAATTTTGTATGTTTGGTAGAGTGGGGTTTCACCATGTTGGTCAGGCAGGTCTTGAACTCCTGACCTCAGGTGATACGCCCACCTCGGCCTGCCAAAGTGCTGGGATTACAGGTGTGAGCCACTGCGCCCAGCCATCCTGCCTGCTCTATCTATCTATCTACCTATCTATCTATCTATCTATCTATCTATCTATATTTTGTTGTTTAAATGGTCTTGCTTTGTCACCCAGGCTGGAGTGCAGCAGCATGATCTCAGCTTACTGCAACCTCCGCCTCCTGGGCTCAAGCAATTCTCCTGTCTCAGCCTCCTGGGTAGCTGGTATTACAGGCGCCTGCCCCTCTACCTGGCTAATTTTTTTTTATTTTTAGTAGTGATGGGGTTTCATCATGTTGGCTGGGCTGGTCTCAAACTGCTGACCTCAAGTGATCTGCCTGCCTAGGCTTCCCAAAGTGATGGGCTTACAGGCGTGAGCCACCGCACCGGGCCTCTGGGCAGGATTTGAAGCTCTAGGAAGTGCTATCCTTAGAGCACAGCCCTTCATCATGGCTCCTTGCTCACAGAGATGTTTGAGGCTGGGACCCAGGCTCTTAACTCCAAGGTAGCACCTGGTCTCCTGCCTTCTTTTCCCAAGTATTGTCAGTACAGTGCTCTGCTACACAGACAGACAGGCCTCCCCACCTCCTTGTCAATAGCAAGGCTGCCTTCCTATTAGAATTTTCCTAAGGCGTTTCATGTTTTGTTTTTTCAAGACCTTTCCCAAGGTCCCATTGAATACTTACAATGCTTGGTAGCCCATTTGCTTTCCTTGCCTTTTTATGGATAAGCAGGATAGATTTGCCCAAGGTCACACAGCTATTTAGCAGCTGATGCAATGATCTTTCATGCACCAGCCTTTGAATCTGCTGTTTTGTTGTTGTTGTTGTTTTGTTTTTTTGAGACCGAGTGTCACGCTTGTTGCCCAGGCTGGAGTGCAATGGCGCGATCTCAGCTCACCGCAGCCTCCATCTCCCGGGTTCAAGTGATTCTCCTGCCTCAGCCACCCAACTAACTGGAATTACAGGCATGTGCCACCATGCCTGATTAATTTTGTATTTTTAGTAGAGATGGAGTTTCTCCATGTTGTCAGGCTGGTCTCGAACCCCCGACCTCAGGTGGTCCGCCCGCCTTGGCCTCCCAAAGTGCTGGGCGTGAGCCACCATGCCCAGCCTGTTGTTATTGTTGTTGTTTTGAGATGGAGTCTTGCTCTGTCTCCCAGGCTGGAGTTCAGTGGTGCAATCTCGGCTCACTGCAACCTCTTCCTCCTGGGTTCAAGCAATTCTCCTGCCTCAGCCTTCTGAGTAGCTGGGATTACAGGCACACGCCACCACACTGGGCTAATTTTTGCATTTTTAGTACAGACAGGGTTTCACCATGTTGGTCAGGCTGGCCTCAAACTCCTGACCTCATGATCTGCCCACCTCAGCCTCCCAAAGTGCTAGGGTTACAGGCGTGAGCCACGGCACCTGGCCTATTGTTTTAAGAGGAGGCCTCACTCTGTCACCCAGGGTGAAGTGCAGTGGCACCATCTTGGCTCACTGCAACCTCCACCTCCCAGATTCAAGCGATTCTCCTGCCTCAGCCTCCTGAGTAGCTGGGATTACAGAAGTGTGTCACCATGCTTGGCTAATTTTTTTTTTTTTGACATGGAGTTTCACTCTTGTCACCCAGGCTGGAGTGCAATGGTGCGTTCTTGGCTCACTGCAACTCCTGCCTCTCAGGTTCAAGCGATTCTCCTGCCTCAGCCTCCCAAGTAGCTGGGATTACAAGCGCCTGCCACCATGCCCGGTTAATTTTTGTATTTTTAGTAGAGACGGGGTTTCACCATGTTGGCCAGGCTGGGCTCGAACTCCTGACTTCAGGTGATCCGCCCGCCTTGGCCTCCCAAAGTGCTGGGAATTACAGGCATGAGCCACTGTGCCTGGCTTGAACTTGCTGTTTTCCCTGACTAGGATGGCCCCCTTCGTCTGCCAGCCAGACTTCTAGAGCTCTCTGACACCAACTCAGGCATTGGCCATGGCCATGTACTGGGTATACAACAGAAATTCCAATAGATAAAAACCTTTAGTGAAACATTGGCAATCAAATCCAGCAATATAGAAAAAGGATAATACATCAGGACGAAATGAGAGATGCTCAGGAATTAGAGGTTGGTTTAACATTCAAAAATCAATCCATGTAATTCAGCATATTAAGAGAATAACAGGGACACATGTTCCCAGGACCTCCTGGGGCTGTGTCAACAGCAAAACAAACAAACAAACAAACTAACAAACAAAAAAAAACAGTGAAAGAGAAAGAGAATAATGGAAAAAAACCTGATGACCATGTAAATTGATGCAAAAAAAGCATTTGACAAAACTGAACACCTATTCATGAAAAAAAGCTCTCAGCAAACTAGGAACAGGAGGGAATTCTGCTATCTGATACAAAGTGTCTACCCCAAACCTACAGCTAACATCACACACAACATTAAATAACTGACCAACTGCCCCTAAGATTGGCAATAAGCAAAGATATTTGCTGTTACTACTTACTCAATGTTGTACTAGAGGCCCTAGTTGGTGCAGTAAGGCAAGAAAAAGAAAAAAAAATGTGTAAAGATCAGAAAGAAGTGAAACTGTCTTCAGTCACAGATGATGTAACTGTTTACTAGAGAATTCTAAGTAATCTATATAACAACTACTAGAACTAATTAGTGAATTTAGCAAGATCACAGGAAATAAGGTCAATATACAAAAAAAAAGTTTTTGCTAGCTGCAAACAATTTTTTTTTTTGAGTCGGAGTCTTGCTCTGTCGCCCAGGCTGGAGTGCAGTGGCGCGATCCCAGCTCACTGTAAGCTCCGCCTCCCAAGTTTACGCCATTCTCCTGCCTCAGCCTCCCGAGTAGCTGGGACTACAGGCACCTGCCACCTCGCCCGGCTAGGTTTTTTTGTATTTTTTAGTAGAGACGGGGTTTCACCGTGTTAGCCAGGATGGTCTCGATCTCCTGACCTCGTAATCTGCCCGTCTCGGCCTCCCAAAGTGCTGGGATTACAGGCTTGAGCCACTGTGCCCAGCCGCAAACAATTTTAATATAAAATTTTAAAAAATTATTTTTAGGCCAGGCGCAGTGGCTCAGGCCTGTAATCCCAGCACTTGGAGAGGCCGAGGCAGGCAGATCACCTGAGGTCAGGAGTTCGAGACCAGCCTGGCCCACAGGGATCTACTAAAAATACAAAAATTAACTTCGGCGTGGTGGTGGACAGCTATAATCCCAGCTATTTGGGAGACTGAGGCAGGAGAATCACTTGAACCTGAGAGGTGGGGGTTGCGATGAGCTGAGAATGCGCCATTGCACTCCAGCCTGGGTGACAAGAGTGAAACTCCGTGTCAAAAAAAAAAATTATTTTTACAGGCTGGGTGCGGTGGCTCACCTCTGTCATCTCATCACTTTGGGAGGCCATGGTGGGAGGATCATTTCAGCTCAGGAGTTTAACACTAACCTGGGCAACATAGCAAGACCCCGTCTCTATTTTATTTTTTTAATTTTTATTTATTTTTTTAGACGAAGTCTCACTCTGTCACCCAGGCTGGAGTGCAGTGGCATCATCTCGGCTCACTGCAACCTCTGCCTCCCGGGTTGAAGCGATTCTCCTACCTCAGCCTCCTGAGTAACTGGATTACAGGCATGTGCCACCATGCCCGGCTAATTTTTTTGTATTTTTAGTAGAGTCAGGGTTTCACCATGTTGGCCAGGCTGGTCTTGAACACCTGACCTCTAGTGATCTGCCTGCCTCAGCCTCCCAAAGTGTTGAGATTACAGACGTGAGGACCCACACCTGGCCCCCATCTCTATTTTAATATTAAATTTTTTTAAAAAAAGTATTTTTACATCCCTTCTCATCCTTTTGCCTAAGATCAAGCGTAAAATTATTTTTACAGCCAGATGTGATGGCACACACCTGTGGTCCTGGCTACTTGAGAGGCTGAGGCAGAAGGATGGTTTAAGCCTGAGGCTGGGCGTGGTGGCTTACACCTGTAATTCTAACACTTTGAGAGGCTGAAGATTGCTTGAGCCTGGGATTTCAAGACCAGTCTGGCAACACAGACGGACCCTCACTCTATAAAAAATTTTTAAAATAAGCTGGGTATGGTAGCGTGTGCTTGTAATCCCAGCTACTCTGGAGGCTGAGGTGGGAGAATCTCTTGAGCCTGGGAGGTTGAGGCTGTTGTAAGCCATGATTGCACCACTGCACCCCAGCCTGGGAGACAGAGCGTGACTCCATCTCAAAAAAATAATTAAAAAATAATAGTAAAAACAAAGAAAGAAGCCAGACATAAAAAGTATATGATTTCATTTATATGAAATTCTAAAAAAGGTAAAACTGATCTTTAGTGACTGAGAACAGATAAGTGAATGGATGCCCGGGGCCGGGGATAGGAGGGGACTGACTGCAAAGAGGAAAGAAGGAAAGAAAGACTTATAAAGTAAAAAAGCAAGGTGGATTATAGACATAAATATATGTAGATATGTATGACATGCCAGGTGTAGAGGGGAGGAAGTTCACAGACAGTTATACTCAGAGATTCATTTAGGTGTCCCTGGGTCTCTGACTTGGTGGGGTGGAAGAGGAGAAGCTTGTTTGGGCTTCTTGTAACCATTCCGGATTTGAAGGGCCTGAGGCTTCCTGCTGACTTGTGGATTTCTTTTGCTCTCTCCTGTGATTGCTTGTTGGCAAACCACTAATTGCTTCTTTAATCCTTGTTTTTCTACAAAAACTGCTGGCTATTGGAAAAACCTCCATCCCCTCCCAAAAGTTTGGGGTTTCATTTCTTTGCAGGGGATTGTAAGGAGCATTTCAGTTTAGCAGAGAGCCAAAGGCTGGGGCTGGACCTCTCTGGAGGCCTCACTTAGGGTGAGAGGAAGCTGTGAGGCCTGTTTCTGCCCAGGGGCAGCAGAAGCAGGTAGTGCAATTTGGGGGCAAAGGACAAATACCCAGCAGGTCCCTGGTCTCATTTCTCCTCAACCCATCCAGCGTGAGCCAGGTTTCCAGCTATGGGCCTAATGAGACTGCAAGTCAGGCCTCGTTAATGAAAGGCCTGTGTTGTTCCAGCTCTGACAAGGAAAAGCCACTGCCTGTTGAGAGTCCTGCCCTGTGCCTACAAGGCTGGAACGTGTTTTCCCAACTTTCTGTGAGCTCTTTGTCCCTGACCGCAAACGTTCATGATTGTTTCTTATAAGGAGGCACCTATGGTGCACTATCTCAAGTCCAAGAGGCCCAGACTTGTGTTTCTAATGTGTGTGTGTTTTAACTTTTTTTTTTGAAATGGAGTTTTGCTCTTTTGCCCAGGCGAGAGGGCGGTGGCGTGATCTCGGCTGACTGCAATCTCCGCCTCCCAGGTTCAAGCGATTCTTGTGCCTCAGCCTCCCAAGTGGCTGGGATTACAGGTGCACGCCACCACACCTAGCTAATTTTTGTAGTTTTAGTAGAGACAGGGTTTCGCCATGTTGTCCAGGCTGGTCTCGAACTCCTGATCTCAGGTGATCCACCCGCCTCAGCCTCCCAAAGTGCTGGGATTACAGGCGTGAGCCACCACGCCTGGCCTCTGATGTGTTTTGAATCATGCTTGGAATTCGGCAGCTGCTCAAAATGAATTGATGACATGACACTGTCATGGGAATGACTGGCTGGGCAGCTACTGCCAGGGTAGACAATGCCCTTTTCCCTACCTCCTCCCTCCCTCCTTCCCACTCTTCCCTCTGTCTCTACTTCTGAGAGGCTAAGTAGAGCATAGGGTTCTGTTGCCAAACTGCCAAGTTATATAATCTCTCCATGCCTCAGTTTCCTCACTTGTACAATGAGGCTAGTTATGGTACATAGTTTGGAGTGAAGATTAATACACACACACACACACACACACACCCCACCCGGAGGCTGGGAGCAGTGGCTGATGCCTGTAATCCCAGCACAGTTTGGGAATCCGAGGTGGGTGGATTGCTTGAGCTCAGGAATTTGAGACCAGCCTGGCCAACATGGTGAAACCCCATCTCTACAAAAAATACAAAAATTAGCCAGGCATGGTGGCAGGTACAGGTGCCTGTAGTCCCAGCTATCTGGGAGGCTGACGTAGGAGGATGACTTGAGCCCAGGAGATGGAGGTGGCAGTGAGCCAAATTTGTGCCATTGCACCCCAGCCTGGGCAAGAGAGCTAGATGCTGTCTCAAAAACATAAATAAATACCTAACCCAAACATAAAATAAATAAAATAAAAACACCCTGAAACTGCGTCAGTTTGCCTCTAAATGGAGTCATGTTGGGCTCTGCTGTCAAGGGAATTAACCTCCAGCTCCCTGGGCTTTTGGGTTTCAGAATTGTGGGTGAAGGACTGTGGATCTCTGTTTCATTTCATCCACCCGACAACCCTGCAAGTGAGTATTCTCAAGGCTGGCCGAGCTGAGTGCTTGCCCGAGGTCACAGAGCCCGTGCTGACCACACTTGCAGGAGCACATTCCTTGAGCACTGACCACCCGCCAGCACTTCACATACCTGAACTCATTTAGGCCCCCAACAAGCCATGTCCTTTTTCTTTTTTCTTTTCTTTCTTTCTTTTTTTTTTTTTTTTTTTTTTTTTTTGAGATGGAGTCTCGCTCTGTCTCCCAGGCTGGAGTGAAGTGGCATGATCTCAGCTCACTGCAACTCCTGCCTCCTGGGTTCCAGTGATTCTCCTACCTCAGTTTCCCACGTAGCTGGGATTATAGGTGCCCACCACCATGCCCAGCTTTTTTTTTTTTTTTTTTTTTGGATACACAGTTTTGCTCTTGTTGCCCAGGCTGGAGTGTGATGGCATGCAATGGAGTGATCTCTGCTCACCGCAACCTCCACCTGCCAGGTTCAAGAAATTCTCCTGCCTCAGCCTCCCAAGTAGCTGGGATTACAGGCATGCGCCACCATGCCCAGCTAATTTTTTGTATTTTTAGTAGAGACAGGGTTTCTCCATGTTGGTCAGGCTGATCTCGAACTCACGAGCTCACGTGACCTGCCTGCTTCGTCCTCCCAAAGTGCTGGGATTACAGGCATGAGTCACCGTGCCCAGCCTAATTTTTATATTTTTAGTAGAGATGGAGTTTCACTGTATTGGCCAGGCTGGTCTCGAACTCCTGACCTCAGGTGATCCGCCCGCCTCGGCCTCCCAAAGTACTGGGATTAAAGGTGTGAGCCATGGCGGCCAGGCGCCTCTTATTCCCAATCTATAGATGAGCAAACTGAGCTTGGGAGAGGTTAATAACTTGTGCGGAGTTATGATGTGAACCCAGCTACCCCTGCCTGCAGAATGGCAGTGCTTAACTCAGAGCTGGGGCAGAGGTCAGCACACGCTCCCTTAGGTCAGGCCACGTAGGTTCAAATCCCAGCACCCTGGGCACCTCACATAACCTTTCTGATAATGTTTCCCAAACTGTTGAGGGCAGATGGAACTGCCTCAACGGGACCTGGCTCACAGGGTTGTGGTGAGGATTACAGACGTTAACTGTGCCTCAGCCAGAGAAAGTGCCCAGTAAGCAGAAGCCCCATGATTGTCATGTTTTCGGTCCCCAGCCCGCAACATGAGTTTCAACCGGCCAAGCACTGTGGATCACGCCTGTAATGCCAGCACTTTGGGAGGCCGAGGTGTGTGGATCATTTGAGGTCAGGAGTTCAAGACCAGTCTGGCCAACATGGCGAAACCCTGTCTCTACTAAAAATACAAAAATTAGCTGGGTGTGGTATCAGATGCCTGTAATCCCAGCTACTTGGGAGGCTGAGGCAGGAGAATCGCTTGAACCCGGGAGGCAGAGGTTGCAGTGAGCTGAGATCGCGCCATTGCACTCTACCTTGGGCAACGCAGTGAAACTCCATCTCAAAAAAAACAAAATATATATATGTGTGTGTGTGTGTGTGTGTGTGTGTGTGTGTCAGTTTAAGCCACATTGATTGTGGGCGGGCAGCTGCCCAGTTGGAAAAGCTACTGGGCGAGAGACTTGGAGGACCCTCAGCATACGAAGTGGGTTCTATGTTCTTGTCTCCAGAGTGTTGCTCTCCTCAGCCTGATACCCAGTGCCAGCTACTCTGAATACCAAGGGGTGCTGTGCCAGGGGCATCACCATGGATGTGGCCATCTCCTAGGGAGAAGCCACAGCATCTGGACCCACAGCAGCTTCCAAGCAATGAGTGAGGTGGAGCAAAGCAAGAGAGAGCACAGGGCTGACCTGTTGCCCAGGCTGGTCTTGAACTCCTGGGCTCAAGCAATCCTCCCACCTCGGCCCCCAAAGTGTTGGGATTACAGGCATGAGTCACCATGCCTGGCCAACAGGGTAACTGGTAGACAAAAGACATAAGACATAAAAACAAAGCTGGGAGTCCCAGAGGCTCAGGGCAGACAATGCAGGTAGGCGTAGGCTCCTGCTGACGGCACCAGCAGTGACTTCTGCATGCATCAGGGAACTGCTGAGAGGCGGAGCAGCTTCAGGCTCTGAGAAGTCACTTTCATTTTTCAATGGGCTTTTTTTTTTTTTTTTCTGAGACCAATTGCCTGGGAGGCAGAATCAGGACACTCTCTAGAGGGCCAGTAAGCCCTGGGGCTTTGAAGATTTCATCACCACCAAGAAATTATTCTTTGTTCACTGCCCTCCCAGGGGAGCTGGCTCAGGTTGCAGACCTGGCATCACCACAGTCTAAGTAGGGCAGAGCTGGGACACTGCCGCTCTAGGCCCAGCAAAACAGAGGTGCAGGCCTGCAGAAGGGATCCAGACCCTAGCGAACTTCCAGAGAGTGCCGGCTCTGCGCTTTCGTCATATTGACTCAATTGTTCCTGCAACACTGTCAAGTGGGGACTATTTTATTGCTGTCCCCATTTTACAAATGAGGTGACTGAGGCACAGAGGATTCGAACCAGTGCATTTCAGCTCCAGTCTGTGCTCTACCCACTCCCAGGATGGATTAGAGACTAGGCAGGAAGCGTTCCCAGCTTTCCTTCCTCTGACATAAATTAAGCCGACCTGTAAGCCAACTTTCCCCTGGACCAACCTCTTTGTGCTGATTTTTTTAAAAAAATTATTTATTTTTAGACAGAGTCTCACTCTGTCGCCCAGGCTGGAGTGCAGTGGCATGATCTTGGCTCACTGAAACCTCCGCCTTCCGGGTTCAAGCGATTCTCCTGCCTCAGCCTCCCAAGTAGCTGGGATTACAGGTGCCTGCCACCATGCCTGATTAATTTTTGTATTTTTAGTAGAGACAGGGTTTCTCCATGTTAGCCAGGCTGGTCTTGAACTCCTGATCTCGGGTGATCCACCTGCCTTGGCCTCCCAAAGTACTGGGATTACAGGCATGAGCTGCCGTGTGCAGTTCTCTTTGTGTTTATTTGTAAATCTGTTGCCAGTGAGGGGAAAGGAAGGAAAGACAGGTGTGGAAGGAGATGCACCGGGTTCTTATTACCAGAGGGCTCTGGCTGCCCCAGCCATGGTTTCATGAGGGCCTGTGAGATACTCACCATCAGAACTCATGAACACTGAGCACTTCAAGGCATGCTCTGCCACTTACAGGAGTGTGACTGGGACTACAGGTGTGCGTGACCACACCTGGCTAATTTTTGTATTTTCAGTGGAGACAGGGTTTCACCATATTGGCCAGGCTGGTCTCAAACTCCTGACCTCGTGATCCACCTGCCTCGGCCTCCCAAAGTGCTGGGATTATAGGCATGAGCCACTGCATCCGGCCCACTGATGGTTAATATTAAATGTAAACTTGATTAGATTGAAGGATGCAAAGTATTGTTTCTGGATGTATCTGAGACAGCCAAGGAAAAAGGGCTCCCTGGAGATCGTTTAACCGGCCTGCATACAGGGAGGAGTGCGCACTGGGATGGAGCCTTGGGAAGTTTGGGCCCTTTGCAGTGGTGGGGAGGAATCTGGACTCTCCCGTTCCTGGGTGGTAACCTGGGATTCTATCTGTGAGGTGGGAAACCTGCGAGCAGGACCCTCCCTTTGCTGAGAGTTCCTGTTTCCCCTTGTTCCTTTTTTGCCCAGTAAATTTCATTTTTCTCACCCTTTAAAGTGTCTGCGAGCCTAGTCTTTCCTGGTCGTGTGACAAGAACCTGAATTTTCTTTTTTTTTTTTTTTTTCTCTGAGACGGAATTTCGTTCTTGTTGCCCAGGCTGGAGAGCAGTGTCTTGATCGCGGCTCACCGAAACCTCCACCTCCCTGGTTTAAGCGACTCTCCTGCCTCAGCCTCCCGAGTAGCTGGGATCACAGGCATGCGCCACCAAGCCTGGCTAATTTTGTATTTTTAGTAGAGATGGGATTTCTCCAAGTTGGTCAGGCTGGTCTTGAACTCCCGACCTCAGGTGATCCACCTGCCTTGGCCTCCCAAAGTGTTGGGATTTTCCTACAACATATCTGGGTGTTGTCAGAAGAGATTAACGTTTGAGTCAGTGGACTGGGAGAGGAAGACCCACCCTCAGGAAGACCCACCTTTAGCGTGGGTGAGCACCATCTAATCGGCTGCTGGCACAGCCAGCCACCACACCCGCCACCATGCCCGGCTAATTTTTAGTTTGTATTTTTAGTAGAGAGGTGGTTTCATCATGTTGGCCAGACTGGTCTTGAACTCCTGACCTCGTGATCCACCCGCCCTGGCCTCCCAAAGTGCTGGGATTACAGGTGTGAGCCACCACACCCGGCCAGGTCTCAGTTAATTTGGAAAGTTTATTTTGCCACGGTTGAGGACGTGTGCTGGTAACATAGTCTCAGGAGGTCCTGAGGACGTGTGTCCAAAGTGGTCAGAGCACAGCTTGGTTGTATACACTTTAGGGTGACATGAGACATCAATCAACACGTGTAAGATGAACATTGGTGGCCAGGCACGGTGGTTCACACCTGTAATCCACTTTGGGAGCACTTTGGGAGGCTGAGGCAGGTGGATCACCTGAGGTCAGGAGTTTGAGACCAGCCTGACCAACATGGAGAAAACCTGTCTCTACTAAAAATACAAAATTAGCCAGTCATGGTGATGCATGCCTGTAATCCCAGCTACTCAAGAGACTGAGGCAGGAGAATCGCTTGAACCCAGAGGGCAGAGGTTGTGGTGAGCCGAGATGGCACCACTGCACTCCAGCCTGGGCAATAAGAGTGAACCATTTCACAAAAAAAAACCATTAGTTTTGCCCAGGCGAGGTGCGGTGGCTCACACCTGTAATCCCAGCACTTTGGGATGAATGAGTAAGCAAAATGTGGTCTCTACATACAATGGAACAACTTTTTTTCTTTCCTTTTTTCTTTTTTTATACAACGGAACATCATTCAGCCTTCAAAAGGAAGGACATTCAGTTCCGGCGTGGTGGCTCACGCCTGTAATCCCAGCAGTTTGGTGACCAAGGTGGGTGGATCACCTGAGGTCAGGAGTTCGAGACCAGCCTAGCCAACATGGTGAAACCCCGTCTCTACTAAAAATACAAAAAGTAGCCGGGTGTGATGGTGGGCGCTTGTAGTCCTAGCTACTCAAGAGCCTGAGGCAGGAGAATCGCTTGAACCCGGGAGGTGGAGGTTGCGGTGAGCCCAGATGGTGCCATTGCACTCCAGCCCAGGCAACAAGAGTGAAACTTTGTCTCAAAAACAAACAAACAAACAAAAAAACAAAAAACATTGGTCTAGAAAGGCGGGACAACTCAAAGTGGGGAGGGGGCTTCCGGCTCACACGTAGGTGAGAGACAAAGTTTGCATTCTTTTGAGTTTCTGATTAGCCTTTCCAAAGGAGGGAATCAAATATGCATTTATCTCAGTGAGCAGAGGAATGACTGAATAGACTAGGAGGCAGGTTTGCCCTAAACAGTTCCCAGCTTGACTTTTCCCTTTAGCTTAGTGATTTTGGGGGCCCAAGATAGTTTCCTTCCACAGAACAAGCTTAGATTGTGTGAGGAACTGAAAGGAGGTCCGTGTGGCTGAAGCCTGGGTAGCCAGAGGTGAGAGATGTGGGGGGATGGAGAAGCAGGCAGGGTTGGTGCCAGGCCAGGCAGGTTGTGTGGGTGTAGACACGGACTTTTACCTGGACAAGGTGGTTTTACCCTCTTATCCAGGGACTGTCTCCACACATCCTGCTTCATATGCTGAAACTTCATTCAAGCCTCATGACTTTGAGACGTGGCTGAACCACACATCGCGGGAGAACAAACTGGCTTGCAAAGCCAACAGTGTGGACAGGATTGCAGAAGAGACTCAGCTCCAGAGCCTGCACTCTGGAGCTGATGGGGATTCTGAGTGACTGACAAGGCCCAGATTCATCCTTTGGTCCCTGTGATTGTTAATCCCTCCCCCCACCCTTCCTTCCTTCCTTCCTTCCTTCCTTCCTTCCTTCCTTCCTTCCTTCCTTCCTTCCTTCCTTCCTTCTTTCCT